>NC_052946.1:3486132-3786132 GCF_013358895.1 Oreochromis aureus | reverse complement strand
AGCCATCTTGAAGGCCTGTGGTACATAGCCAATTATTAGAGATAGGTTGATCATATTTAAGATCGAAGAATTAATTAATGGCAGGACTTCTTTGAGCAGTTTTCACCCAGCTCTCTCCCTTTACTAGTCATAGTCTTTACTTTTTAAGTCACTACTCTGATCTCCAAACTCACGTCTTTTTTTCTGTCTCACTGACTCCAAATACACCTCCCCCCTTTACTTTTCTTCTGTCTTCAGCTGATAACTAAAAGAGGCTAATCAAAATATAGTTGCATAAAGTTTAATAATTTGAAAATAGCCATCAATATGCAGATTATAAGTATAAAATGTATATACATTTGAAACAATTTGGCCCCTTTACAAATATATAAATAATAACAATTTTTCATCATTTTTTGAAAAAAAAAAGATATTGGTCTAATTTATCTTTGAGTTAAAAATACAAACAAACAAAGGCGATTTATGTCAAGTATAACACAGTAATTACTGTAAAGCAATAAACAAGATTACAGTTCAGCCTTCAATAATGTCTTTATTTGGTTTTTAAGCAAAAGCTAGAAAACAGTGACAAAATTAAAAACTTTGACCAACACAAGTGGAAACAAAAATCAAAGAGATATTTGGAACAGAGTGAAAAAATGGAAAGAAGGAAGACTTCACAAAATATTCTGTACATCACTTTAACATATTTACACGCAGCTTCTACATAACAAATGGAACTGGTGAGCAATAAATAATAACCTCATCCTGTACACACTGTGTAGAAAGCTCAGCATGCTTTATACAAAAATATCCAACAGGTTATGTGACTTTGGGTTTGTTTACATATAGTCATAACACAAACATGCATGTTTTAAACGTTGTTCGATATAAATCTACCCTACTATTCATATATCTGTTATGTGCTGGATTACTAGGCTGGCAGTTCTGAAATAGAAGGATTGATTCTGCACAGTACACAAGTAAACACACAGAGGAATGTTGTCTGAAATCTTTTTCAGATATGAATACAGATAGTACAATCATTAGCAGCATAACAGCCATATAAGCATGCAAAATAACATATTTCCTCGTGTTGTCATATAAAAATAGAGTCCTCCCTCACACTTACTTGCAGGATTATGACAGAAATAAGGCCGCATGTCCATTTCCTTTCTGATACAATGTGACAAATACTCAGTAATCCAGATAAATATAATTTAATCCATTTATTGTTGTTATTATTGTTTCTGTTTTTGTGACATAGCCAGGCTGAACGTTCTAAAACTGTTGCTGAGCTTACATAAAAAGGTCAGAGACAAAAAACAAAAAAAATTGATGGAACTTCACAGTATTTGTTTTATGCAGTGGTACCAAAAAAAGAGCCCACCTAACAGTAAAGATCCTGTCGTTGCAAAAACTCAGAAGGCTAAAATGTTAGAATATAGATGAAAACGGACAAAACAAACACCAATAAAATGGAGCCATTTTACAACATATACTATAAATACAGAAATCCATTGCAATTATTAAAAACACATCCTAATACAAATATGCTACTGGACAGAACCCACACTGCACAAAATCAAATTCTTTTCTCTTATATCTTATTTAACTTTGACCTCATCTTGTCTCATTACATCTCTCCACTTCTTCGCTAGTGATATACCAAGTTTGATAAAAGTGTTTCTAATGCAGTGGCAGATCCTCTTTCCTTCAATATGCTGGAGTTTCAGGACACAAGTCCTAACAAACTATATGTTTGTAATTCTAGCACTGTGCACCTTTTTACTAGCAACATTCATGTGTAGCCTGTCTTTGAACTGAAAACTAAACACACCAGAAACAGAAACAATGGGGTTAACAAAATCAAGCCAGGACTGAAGTGCCAAAACTGCAGTTTCATGAATGGCCACTTGAGGCTGGCTTTAAAAGCAAGTCTAACCTCACTGCCTCCCATGTTAAAATGCCCGTCTCTACACCATTAAAAAGCATGTATAGTAGAAAAAGAACAGGCTTGAATGAATAGGCTTCCCTTCATAAAAGCTATGGTAGTACATCTTTTTTTTTAAATTCAACCTTTTGAAAATACTTAAAGTTAGGGTTGGTGCTGATTTGGTTAATAGGTGTGTCATCTACAGGGAGCTTGAATCACTGCTAAACCGGTGCTGTCTTTGTTGATTCATGTTATCGATGCACCTTGCTCAACCAAGCTAGCATTAGCTGGTAAGTTAAACTTGACCCTCTTATCTAAATATGGTCACTTCTGGCTTCAAAAACTGATGGTGGTGGCTACATGGGGGGTTAACCGTGATAACAGAGTTCAGTTCCCGAAGTTTTGAAGGAACTTGGAAATGTTTCTTTTGCAATGAGCTGGCATCAGCTCACCAGATTTCTTTCTATGGTCACACCTACAAAATTCGAGCAATGCTCTCAAGCACTGGGTGGTTTCTGTCACTTTCCAGAGGATGGCAAGTGAGAAGATTGAATTTCAAGGAATGAAGGGCTCTTACAGAGACAGGAGCATAAAAGGCATGAGAAAAGTGAATTGACGAATAATAATATTTTAATAATGATTAATATATTTGTTGCATTTTCTCATATTTCTTGGCCACACAGCAGCTGGTTTTTCCTGCTTTAATCTTGCATTTGTTTTGTCTGTGTACTTGTAAGCTGCAGTGTGTTGGGCTCTTTGGGACCACCAATGAAAAATTTAGGTTTTCTGTTCAAGCACTTGCTCTCTTTTGCTTAAATCATTCATGTACACAACAAAAGCAAGGAAAATAAAAAATACAGGGTATGAGAAGAAAAAAAAACAAGAACTCGGCATGCATGATGAAGATAAAGAGTGCACACTGAACAATGCAGCACTAAGTACCAAACCTCACATTCCATTTCTTCTTCTTGGTGTTTCCCACTCTTGGAAAAATTCAAAGTTAAAGCTGACCCTAACTCTCCCACACATTCTCTCTGCTACATTTGAAGCATTCAGGTCTGTAAAATCTGCACTGGCAAACCCTTTTCATTTTAAACAGGTACAAGCTGTAAACAGTTTCAGGACCTGAGGCACCTACCTCATGCATGATTCATCCCAAATGACAGCCACAGCCAGGAGATTTACAGTTTAGATAAAGACTGGGTACAGAGCTCACAGACACGGCTATGTTCAACTTTTTAACCAGGGCTGAATTGATCTGCCCTTCCATATTTTCAAATTGTACAGCGGCTGCAGGTGCAGAGGAGCAGGGGATGACTGGTTTCATACCCTTGTACATTTACTCCTTTTAGGAGGTGCTCACAAGCAACTCTCTTCATGTCCATGGGGGATTTTAACTTTAAACTTGCCCTGTCTTCTAGCAGTGTCTTTGAAAAGGAGAGCAATTTCCATGCCTTTGCTAAAGAAAAACTAAAACACAAGTTTCATTTTCTACAGTAACAGACAGCATATAATTTTAAGAAAAGAGCCAGTATTCCTTGGGTCTCAGTTGCAAGAACCAAGACATGATTTAATTTATTTCTTGCTTCTTTGTTTTCAGGTCCTCTGTGTTACTGCTGAGCCACTGAAACACCCTGAGAATAAGCAAATAAGGAAAGGATATCACCCTCAGAGCTGTCTTTCTTTACAGCTGATAGAAATCAGTTTAGATGGCTGCTACAGCATTTATTATTCTATTACAGCAGACTGTGAACAAGACCAGTAGTAGAATTTTTTGACTTCCCACCTTTGCAAGAAAAGTCAACAAAACATCCATAGTGGATTATAAAGGACAAAGGAAACAATAGATTTGAATGGAGCCCGTGTGTCTGTGCAGAATAGTGTGTTATACCTGGAGAGTGTTTGTGATAGATGCTGACAAAAACTCAGAAACATAAAAAAAGATTTAAAAATCTATTCTCTATGCTTCTTGTCTTGCAGAGGAATCCTCATAGTCAGTGCTTCAGAAGGAATTCTTACGTTCAGTTTACTGATTTGGTTTCTGTCAGACAACCTTGAAAACCCTGGAACACACACACACACACGCACACACATACACACACACACACACATGCACACACACACCTCCCTTTGCCCAAACAGCTTGCTCCATTCTGCCTGCTGTCCTTCTCTCAGGGGTGAGGGTTGCAGTGCTTGGTCGTACACGTATTGGTTGCAGTTGTGGTGGACACTGAGGGGGAGTCAGAGGTGATGGGCAGGGGGGGGCGGGGTTCAATCCCCCGACTTTTCATGAATGACAGCAGCTGGTCAGGGATCTCTGCCAGGACATCCTTAGCCAGTCGGGCCATGCTCAGGACCTGGTTCCCTGACCGGTCGATGTAGTCCCGGAAAGGAACAAACTGGATCGGAGGCAAAAGTGGCTGTTCAGTTCATTTGGTGTTTGTAGGTTCCTTCAGCATCTAAGGTGCTGCTAATACACTTTCATTCAGTCGAGGAGTTATTAAGTGTGCCTATGCCAAGAGGCACACTTATTACTATTCGTCGGATTTCTTATTCTTATTCTTCTTCTTATTATTATTATTGTTCTTCAGTTTCCGCCTGAAATTTTGCTTCATATATGTTACGTCATTTTGTGCGGCTGGATCTGGAATGGTGTGCTATGACTTTTGGTGTTTATGACTTTTATAGTTTTTTAAATATTAATATTTTAGTGAAAATTTTCCCGCGCTCCTCTGCCAAACAGTTTTGACAATAGGGTTACATATGTTAGATCATTTTGTGCGGCTGGAGCTGGACTAGTATGGTATGACTTTTGGTGTTTATGACTTTTATAGTTTTTGAAATATTTTGATTTGAGTGCAAATTTGGGCCAATTTCTAGGCTCCTGAGAAAGATTCTACTTTTGGCCCCATAGAAACAGACTTCATTTGTGGTGTCTTGGCTCTCTCTAGTGGTATACCCGGAGTAGTACAGCCAAAAAGGTTTATGCTTGGGGGGGGAAACTCCATAACCCACAATTCATAGCACGCCTCTACAGAGTAAACAATGGCGGCCACCACTTCGTTTTATATGTCTTTTATTAGTGTTTCTAGGTCACAAAATAAACTTTTAAGATATTTTCAGGCGAGAATGTAGGTGTGTAAACTTCAAATATCTGCTTGTTTTATCAAGACATCCCATATTAGCGACAATTCTCTTACGTGTTGCTGATAGCCGGCTAGCTAGCTAGCGTCGCTAGCGACCCTTCGTGAAAAAGCACCCAGGCTTGGCTGACAGTGAGGTGGCTAAAATTTGTTTCATCACCTGATCGCTCGGCAAGGGTCTGTGTCTTAGCTGGACTTATTTTTCGTTTATATGGGCCGATGATGCTGGTCGATGTGGAAAAAATAACTAAGTTGTTTGGTGGTGGAGCTACAACAGAGGGCAGCTATCCACCGGTGTGTGACAGAAAGGACATGCCGCGAATGACACATACGAGGCGGTGAGGCGACTGCCGATCAACCGGTGTTTGCTAACACGGAGGTCAATCGTGGATCAGGGAAACCGAAGGCAGGAGCGTGAGGTGAACTGAATTTCAGGTAAGAAGTTATGAACTGCACTCTATTTGGGTCAGATATAAACCGAGTTTAGGTGTAGTTTATTTTCGTTGTGCTGACTTTTTCAATCACTTACAATAACTCGTACTGCGTGCTAGCTAGCACTACAGCGTTTCTATACAGCTGTGTGCGTGCTAAGTTACCGATGTTACCGATGTTGAACTTTATGACAGCCTCCCCTGTCATTCTCTCGCCTGTTGAAACTTCAGTCATGAGACTGATCAATGATCGGCTTTTCTCTCGTTTGTTTATCGCGCTAAACAACAGCAGCACGTTTAAGCTTGATCAGCTGTTGTTAGAATTCATTTGATTTTAATTTCTAGTATCAGCTGATGTTTGCTGGAGCCACAGCTGAAAAAAGGGCTGGTCCAAACCAGGAGATGTCCTTACTGAATCAGCGCTGAACTGGTGATGGAGAAACAGGTTTACCCTTTAGGTGACATGAATGAGTTGAAGGGAAGTTATGAACTGTTTCTGAGAGACAAATATACACCAAGCTCCTTTTTTTTGTGTAGCTGACAGCTGGTAACTGTGCAGGGGCGGATCTAGCAAAGCTTTTGCCAGGGGGCCAGGTAGGGCATTAACAGAGAAAGGTGGACACAAAGATATACTTTTCTTTCTTACTCTCATATAAAATATTTAGCTTTTATTAAATAGTTATCTGAATCTTACAACCAAAGTTTGTATAATAATACACAAGATTGGCTGTAGACCATTGTTCATCATTCAGAACACTGTGTAAAAATAAAAAACAAAAAGTGAATGCAAAAGTGCATAAATATTTATTTTACGTGTTTGATGTGTGTGGCGGGGCGTGGTCTGCAGTGCCGCTGCAGGGGAGGTGGACCCACCTGAGCGGCATCGGCAATCACGCCTCTCGGGCGTAGTCTGTGCTCTCTCGGCTGTTTTTAGGGTGTGTGTCGGGCTGTGAGTTGAAAAGCTACAGCTGGCTGTGTGGGTAAACCAACCATGTGTGAAAAGTGGTCCATAATGTAATGCTTCAAAGTGTGTTCATGCAAACATTGTCGGGGTCTGCCCTGGTACAATGGGACTTCTGCTCATGAACCTGTGTGCACAGCGTCTGCAAATCGGGGCTATACGCAGTCACCTCATCTTTACCCCAAACTGTAAGCTGTCATCTGTGAGGCACGGGCGGTCTTTGTTTTTACCATAGTTCATGGTGGAGAATGGCTGCTCTTCTGAGTTTTGCTGTCTGTAGCCGTATGAATGGCAAACTACACTGATTAGCAGCGGCATAGGCACACTTAAAATTTCTTCTGAAATTTTCGCTTTCTAGTTATTTTTAATGTTGCAGATGTATTGACATAACAGTACATCAAGCTCAAACTGTGAGGCTTCAGATCATCGTTGGTAACGTTTTTTTGCTCTAAGATTGAAATATTCACAAAAAATGACCTGCCAAAAATCACAGTAAATCATAAACTGTAAGTAATTTTTCATGTATCTGAAAATTTTGGGGGTTTTGCCCTAATTGTCAACACTTTAAACATTTTTTCGACAGTTTTCAAAAATCACATATTTTGATAGCGTGGAGCTAGCTAGTCATCATCAAAGAGTGTTTTTCTCATAAACATCTATACATTTGTTGACATCACTAGAATGCTTTGCAGTTAAGAAGGTTAAATAAATTTGATTGAGTTTTGATTGGGGCTGTATTCTGGACAGTTGATAAAAAATAATTCTACATAGTTTTATACTGATAAACACCAAATAAGTGTGGATATGTCTTATACAGTGCACCTGGACGATGTCTCTCTCAGCAAAGCGTCCCCTTGAGGAAACTCTGACCTCATCTCCATCCAGCTCCTCCATAGCTGAAGACAATAAAAACAACATTATATTTACTGGTAAAAATATTGTATGACTTACATGTACAATGAAAAAGCTGAGTTGGAATTTTTATCCAGACGCACAACAGAAAATCGTCTAAATCCAGATATATTTTTTCTAGTACGCTTAATGTTTGTGAAAATGATTAAAGTGGTAATTTTATCTCAATTATTTTGAGTAGAAATGTCTTAATTCACTCATGTTAACCTCATGTTTGCTTTAGATCAAATGAGTGATTTAATCCCTACATAAAAATGTTTTTTTCGTTATTTATTTTTAATGGTTAGACAAGAAAATCAGACAATACATTTATACAACTTGGCCTTTAATATAGCACATTTAGCAGTACCAACTATAATAAAATACAGCTTTAACATACAATAATATTTCCTCAGTAAGATGAGCATATGTAAAATACAGTTTGCTTTTTTCATCTGTAGCTGCATTAACACAACATCTCTTAGCATGAACATTTTCTAACAGTTTCTGGAGCTGCTTTTTATCACTAAACATGTCAGTAATGTTCTGTACTCTTCCTCCAAACCAGAATAAATAAAAGCTCCCCTATTCACAAGGATTTTCCACAGTGGGTACATCAGCATATTTTATTTGGCTGATTTTTACATTGGATGCTCTTCCTCCCGCAACCTCCAAGGGATTTGTTTAAATGCATAAAACCACTACACTATGAAGCCACAGCAGTACTTAAAAATGTGACTGAAGAAATCTTCATAGTGACTACAATTCAAGAAATTTTAGTGCTTCAGTTCCTTGATGTGACCAAGTTTGTAGAGAATCCATGTTCTGTACCTTTTCATTAAGCTCTTGTTGTGTGTGTTGACCAAATGATTAAAATAACAAGCAAACATTATAATCTTAATACATTTTATTATATATTTGATTGAAAATACAATTCCACTCACTTGTCATATCCTGAATTAAATTAGAAATTTGGCCAAAATATTGTTGCAATGGACCAAACTGTCAGATCGGTCATCAGGACCAATTTACACTTGGAAGAATCTCTCTAGACAAGTTGGTCCTGGGTGAGGGGCCTGATTAAGAGTAATTTAGATAAAACCCTATGATAAAAACGCACAATTAAACATGGCTACCCTACCTGGAATAATTCTAGGGTGCCAGTCTGGAGCCTGACCTGGTGGCTAGGCCTTAGGTCAAAGCATTACGTGGGCCTACCCTTCTGTCGGCTCACCGCTCGCAGGTGGTGCTTTAGGCATTTGATGCTAGCACTTGGTGCATAGTCGATCATAGCACTGAAGGCTTTGGAGAGGAGGTGCTGCTGTTCCAGTCCCTAGCTGACAACTCTGGCTTTAGGAACATGGAATGTCACCTCTCTGGTGAGAAGGAGCCTGAGCTAGTGCGTGTAGAACTGTGGCTGTAAGATGTCATGTTATTAACCCCAGAACCAGAAGGTTCAGATGTACACTGGTGGTTAAGAGAGCCATCGAGATGAAAAAGTAGTCCTATCCAGCTTGGCTGGTTAGGACTCTGGGGTAGAAATTCACCGTGAGTCCCTTGGAGTGGAATTTGTGGCCCAGCAGAGGTAGTGTTTTCTCAGCCGGCTGGCAGACGGGGATGGATCATCTGCCTGCATCTGAGTCATGCAAAGTATGTGGTACAACCGGCCTGTGGACCAGTTGCTGGTCTAAAAACAGCATATGTTGATCTTTGAAATTTCTTTTGTCCTCCTCCCATTCCTGTTGAAATCTGCTGTTTCAACCAAGTAGGCCCTGTGGACTCTTCCTGGTAGGACATGCCCCTGAATGTAGCATTTGGCAGATGCACATGTTATCTGCTTCCAGCAACACGCACTTAGTACTTTGGAAGACTGCATGGGAGCATGTCTAGGGTGCCTGAAAACCAATCTCCCCCCTGTCCAAATGCGAATGCATATTAGATGGACACATTTGCAGGACCATAAATTATGCTTAAGGTCCTAGATGTTGTAGGGCTGTCTTACTTAACACTCTGTAGCTTCGCTTGGAGGTTAAGGACAGTGTCTCTGAATTGATAGACTGGGATTGTGGTCTTCAAGAAGGGGTTAGGGTTAAATTGAGATGAATGGCCAATTATTATGGGCCATTTGGTCCTTGTCCAACTATAGTGACAGCTTGGTTTTCATTGCTGGCAGCACGTCAGACCTGTTTTTTGTGAGAGTTGGAGTTCACCAGGGCTGCCTTTTGTCACTGATTCTGTTCATACATTTCCAGTTGCAGCAAAGTGGCAGATGGTCTCTGGCAGGATCAGACTTGTCAGACAATGTGGTTCTTCTGACCTCATCAGGAGGTGACATCCAGCGTGCACTAGGATGATTTGCAGAGTGGCTGAAAAAGGGTGGATTGCCCACTATGGGATGAGTTGATGGCCCAAATGGAGGAGTTTGGGATTATCTGGGTCTTATTCATGAGTGAAGTGAAAGTGGAGCCGAAACTGACAGACAGGAACAGTATAGTGTCAGTGGTGTGGCAGACAGCTATTGATGACCTATGGTCACTTGAGGTCTTAGGTGCAAGCAGTGAAAATGAACTTCCTCCTCATCCGAGAGGATGAGGAGTTCAGTCATTTGGGAGGAGCTCAGGGTAGAGCTGTTCCTGCTCCACATCGAAAGGAGCTAGTTGATGTGGTCTGAGCATCTGAGAAGAATGCCCCCTCATCGTCACCCAGGTGAGACATTCAGGGGCATGTCCTACCAGGAAGAGTCCACAGGGCAGACCCCTGACATGCTGGAGAGATTATACCTCTTGTTTGGTTTAGGAACTAGTCTCCCTGAATGAGCTGGAGGTGCTCTGGGCATCTCTGCATAGACTGCCCCTGACATTCAGATCCAAATAAGGGGGAGAAAATGCAGTGGTGACAATGAGATACTGTACACAAATAGTTACCTAACAGTTAAAACATGCAGCTGTTGATTATGTGATTCTACTTTCTAAACTGGAAAACAGCTGAGGTAAAAGTCCCAGCTGTACACTGAAATTGTGACAAGTGTTGTAGTAGGATGGGGCAGCTGTCTGTTACAGACAGAAATAAATGACAATAACAAAGACCACAGCATTCATTCACTGGTGTACGGACAGTTTTTAGTTTTACGAAAGGACCTGAAATGGGTGCATCCAAATAATAACCTTCTAAATAAATAGGTTTGGGTTTTTTTAACACATACATTTTAATTTTTAAATTACAGTATTACCTAATTTCATTAAAATTACTTTAACATTTGAAGCAGATAAACAAAAGAAAGTTGACTGTGCTTAATTTAGCTCCATTATTCAGAATTTAGACAAAATTCTTAGTTAACTTTTGCCAACTGTTTAAATAATGTTTGCTTTAAACAATTTGTGTTGCATAATTATTAAAAAGTTTGACATATACATATTTCCCTACACCTGAAACAGACGAACAATGTGACAGGACTACTGTTATACACATTACACTCGCACTTTCAGACAGCCTACAGAAATACTTTTACATACATATTTTCACAACTGTAGTTTTTTTGTGTGCTTAATTTATAATATTAACTATAAATACTGTGAGCCAGTCAAGAACAATCTGTCTAAAATGCTGAGACAGGAGTAAAGGTTAAACTAAAAGGTATTGAATCAATCAGCAGACTTGTGTTCTGTCCACAAACTAAGAAAATAAAGTTAAAGCGTAATGGGAAATGGGACACTGAATGGCAATGAAAATAAGATCAGAATCAAGTTTAAAAAGCAGTAACGTTAATAAAGATTTAGTCTGCATTACATCCAGGGGTTAAAGTGTTGTAGTTTTCTGATATTTAGTACTGAGTTTAGACGTGGCTTTGCTTCTAAGTTTAGTTATATTTCTGTTTCTGTTTTCTTGTCGATGTGCCTCATCTCCCTTTTCTGTTTACATGTTTCCCTCCTTGTGTTTCGTTCCATGTCTCCCCTGTCTGTCATGTGCTTTGTGCATGTTTTTTCCAGCCTGTCCCCTCCCCTCTCCTTTCGTGTCTCATCTTTCTTAATTTTTTCTGTATTTCCCTCAGTGTTTCTTGTTACCCTCGTACATTCCTTCCTCCCGGTCTCGTGTCAAGCCACGTATTCTTGTCTCCATCTTAGTGTTTCCTGTTTTATTTTGACAGTGTCACGTCCTGTGTTCAGTGTGTTCAGTTTAGCTTCGTCCTGTGTCATTATGTTTATCCGCCTCAGCTGTGTTCCCCATGTGTTTCCTCTTGAGATTTATGGTGTGAGTTGTCATTTGTTCGTTTTCAGGCTGTCTGTTAACCGTCCTTTGTGTTTCCATGTCTTCAAGTTATCCAAGTATTTCCATGTCTTAGTTTTCCCAGTTTAGGTTTTATGATTAGCTCTTGTCTAGTTTATTTTCTCATTTGGTTTATGTCTTGAATCAGTCACAATAAAGGCTCGCTTTTTGTTACATTCAGTCTTTGTGTTGTCTGCTTTTGGGTCCACATCACAACCTCCACACAGTCTGCAGGCCAGGCTGTGACAAAGTTTTACCTTACAACAATGACATACAACAATGCTGTGCTAATAGAATCAGGTGACCTCTTTAATGTCACAGAAGGCTATATTGTAACAACAGAAGCATCCAGATCAGTGTCCTACCAAATGAAAATAATAAAAAATATCCTGTATACTCAGGGTATGTGCTGGTAATTACACTCAAACAAATTCATAGTTAGTAGAAAGAATTCAGCGATAAAAGTTGACTCACTTCCAGAGTAAACAACGTTAATTACATCTCAGAGGAAAAAGAGAAAAAGTTCACTTGGAGTACTTTTTGTTTTCCTTTGGACTTGTTATCTAAACAATATGCCAGAAAGTTTTGTGTTGTTTTTTGTTTCCCTGCCTATATGACTGGATTCTAGTGTGTAAATAATAAGTTTGGCTGTGAAATGTTTATTTTGATATGTGCTACACAAAGAACTTCATTATGTTTATTTACACTTTTATCTCGTGAATAAAGATGACAAATATGGCTATAACAGCTCATGATTCTTCCCAAATCTTTTTGTATTTTTTTCCAAATCCCAAACCTTCAACCCAAACTGATGTAAACTAACACCAGCGAGAACACAAGCGCAGATCTGGCTACTGACAAGCCATTCAGTTGTCCCCAGGGACTGGCAAATATACGAGAGCAAAGCCAGTTTGGTCTTTCTGCACCACATCTGCTCCCTGATGCTCTCAAAGTGGGGTAAGCAACAAGAAGAAACTGTGTAAACCAACCTCGTTAGAGCTTATATAGGCCATAGGAAGTTAATATATAAAAGTGGAGGGCCGCCTGAGCCCCGCATCATTCTATTTATAGTTTGTCATCAACAAGCTGAATGAGATGAGCAAGTGACAAACAATCTGCAGTAATCCCAAGAGAGTTTTTTCATGTCTGAATTTAAAGCAGAGGGAAGGAAAGGAAAAAAGAGAAAATAAATTAGATTAAAATAAAGAATGGAAAGTAATGTGAATAAAAGATAACATCTGAAAAAATTAAAGGAAGGAAACGAAAAAGAAGAGGAAAGCAATTATAATAAAGTAAAGAGAAGAAAGTAAAAGAAAAAAGAAAAAGGAAAGGTTAAAATGGTCAAATGCAGGAAGAAAATGTCAAGGAAACAACAAAAAAGGAAATAAATATAAGGAAATGTAACCAGAAAGGACAAGATGTGAAGCAAAGAAAAAGAGAAGATAAAGGAGAGGAACAAGTGTAAAGATGCTGAGTGACAGATATTGAGGGCAGGCTGGTGGGTCTCCACATGTCACACAGAGATGGCAGATGGTGGCCGGGAGCAGAAGAAGCAAAGGGACGGGATGAACAGAGACGTGAGAGAGAAGGAGAAAGAGACAGAAATATATTCAGATAGAAGGTGTTGAAAAGTGGTAGTGAGGGTTCAGGTGTGTTGGGTGATCCCTTGCAGGGAGGGGAGGAGCCCACTGAGACACATAGATAGAAAGCCTCCTGCTGCTCTCAGTAACACATAAGACTGTGTGTGTGTGAGTAGATGCTCCACTGTTACTCTGCTCACAGTAATGTCAATGTCATGAAATATGATAGGGACCATTGTGGCTATTTCTCATTATCCGTCTGAATAATAGTATTATGAGTAGGGAGTGATCATCTCTGTGTCTCTGTGTCTACTCCAGCAGTAACAGGGGGACTACTCCTTCTCCACCTCCTCTGGCATCCCTGTGGCTTTGTTGTTTTTCTTTTTAAAAAGGCCTTTTATGTCTTTTGTTGAAGTGCATTAGCTATACAAAGAGGCATTAAAAATGCAGCAAGTACATACAAACAAATATGGCAAAACAAAGTGTCTGAACATTAACAGTGTTAGACCAGCCGATATGAATCCCATCGAGCACCTTTGGGACACCCTGGGTAGGTAAATTTATGAAAATACTATATTGTTGCATTTTTAATGGATGCTAGTATAGTTAGCCACCCCCATCCCACCTGCTTTGCAACTCAGATGCTGGAATCGAACCCGCACCAATCAACACAGGCACCTTGTGGTAAATGGACTGGTTCTTATACAGTGCTTTTCTACTCTGAGCACTCAAAGCGCTTTACACAACTGCCTCATTCACCCATTCACACCATGAGTGAACAGGTGAAGGTTGGACCTACCGGAGAAGTGATTGGTTATTATGATTAAAGATGATGTGATAAATGTGACAAACAGACAAACAATCTTTTATCACATCCGGGGCTTTTCTATTAAACGAGCACTTTTGTTGTTTAATATTATTAGTGTGAATGCTTGTAAAAGCATTCACAGTATTGTTGTTGTAATCTTTATTAGTGTGAATGCTTGTAAAAGCATTCACAGTATTGTTGTTGTAATCTTTATTAGTGTGAATGCTTGTAAAAGCATTCACAGTATTGTTGTTGTAATCTTTTTATTAGTGTGAATGCTTGTAAAAGCATTCACAGTATTGTTGTTGTAATCTTTATTAGTGTGAATGCTTGTAAAAGCATTCACAGTATTGTTCTTCTAATCTTTATTATTAGTGTGAATGCTTGTAAAAGCATTCACAGTATTGTTCTTCTAATCTTTATTATTAGTGTGAATGCTTGTAAAAGCATTCACAGTATTGTTGTTGTAATCTTTATTCTATTTTATTATTATTATTATCTATTCCGTACATTTTTTGTAGTCCTACTACTTCAAAACCGTTCAACTTAGAAAAACCATTCAAACACCGTTAGATTCCTCTTCTTTTGGACATGACTGCTTGTATTTTTTCATTTATAACATTTATATTTTTAAAATTATTCAACTTTTTCAACAAAAATTCCCATGTATTTCAATGGGGAGACCCTTCAAATCCTCATTCAACTTACTCATTTTCAAACTGTATCTACTTCAACATACGTTGACATAGAGCCACCATTCAAACTTTAAAACGAAGACAAGACATTCAACTATTCAACTTGTATTTATCTTTTCAATATCTGTTATACTTTTCTTCAGTTCCAGTTTAAGTTTCATGATGTTTTTCAGCCGTTTCAGAGTTTATAATGGGTGTGTATGGGACGGAATGTTGGGGCTAGAGTGAGACAGCTCAACTGCTAGAGTGAGAGGAGCAAAAAAATTAATCTTAAAATCTTTTTAAAACTGCTGCTGTGTCCGCAGCGTTTGCTCTACAGGTCTGATTTTACCCTCAAAACGTAGCCATCGCTGTCCTCTTTCATCCAATGTGTTTACTATTGTCCTAGGTGTTATGGTTCTTTCATAAATGTCACCAAAGCACAGACTCCTCCCTCCCAGTCCTCCATAGACTCCAATGTTAAAATGGCTCAGAAAGTTCCTTTGAAAATCAGAAGAGCAGGCTGTCTTTACACTGTCACCACGTCCATATAATAAACTCCACAGGCATGAAAACTGAGAATTAGGTAGACTAGACATTGCTGTCGCTCACGGTGAAAGAATTTTGTCAATACGACATGTACTTTTCATTTGGGAAGGATTTGTTTGGGGCTGACTTTTCTGTTCATTTTAAGCAGCAAAAGTGAGGTGCATGTCTGTGTGTGTGTGTGTATGGAGCCCTGGCTCAGTCACTATAGCAACCAGGCTCATACCTGCCTGCCTAACGAGCTCTCTCTCACTCTGCCAAGATTCATCTTGAACACTTCTCTTTCAACTGCTGCTGTGTCCACAGTGTTTGCTCTACAGCCATCATTTTACCCTCAAAACGAAGCCATCGTTCTTCTCTTTCCAACAGCGTGTCTTTCAAAGCTCAGAAATGTAAACCTTTTAAACTGTGTGGATCCAAGTGGAGGGATCATATTTTAGTCATTCAGTGATTCAAAGAATATGAACTTTTAATATTCATTCAGATGTTTTCTGACTCTAAATAGTCTTTTCTCATTACTCAGGTTTTTCTAATTTACATTTAAAACATTTTCAGCTATTTTCCAACTTCTTCTCTGTGCTTGTCAGCTTTTAGCAGTTCAGCACTTTTGTTTTCAGGTGCACATTTCTGTATTTTTCATCTCATTCAAAATTTTTAACTAAAAATTCAGCAATTAATACATTTCAGTGCATACATTGAGATTCAAGCATTCACACTGCAGTTTCTTCAGAAAATGCACTTTCTAGTTATTATTGTGTGGATGCTTTAGGCATCCACACTATTGAGTTCCTGTTTCTCTTTATTCTTTATTATCCTACTTTATTATTATTATTCTAGTTGCCACTTTTTGTACTTTTTTGGCACTTAACTACTTCCACAATTTTCAGCCGATTTTCACCGTTCAAATTTTAAACTATTCTGCTATTTTTGCTAATTCCTGCTATGACTTTTGGTATTTTCTGCTCTTATACTTTTTAAAATATTAAGCTTTTTTCCTTTAATTTGTCCCATTGAAATGAATGGGAAACTTCCATAATTCTGCTAAAACTTACTCTTTTTGAAACTTAACTACTTTCTCATACTTTCGCCTAGAACAACCATTCAAATTTTAAAATGTTCACAAATTATTGGGCTATTCATGAATGATTCAGCTTTTTCATATCTGCTACCGTTTTCATCTTATCCCTCTTTAAGTTTTGAGTTGCATCTTTGTGATTTTCACAAAATACATGCGTTGTTATGGTTGCTATGCAGTTGGTTCTAAGTGAGCCACTGTACCTTTGGCAATTTTCTCTTCATGTCCGAACAACTTCTTGCTACTCGCTCAATTTTCACTCAACCCACACAAATTATACATCAAAACGTGGGTATTTTTGCTGGCTTTCAGAAAATGTCACCATCATTGTTGTCAAATTTATAGAATTTTGGCAAATCTCCTCAGACCAACACAAAGTCGCAAAACTCTCCATAGAAAGTCAATGGAGAGCTTGTTCAAAATCACCGCTGGATTTCTGTAATGACAGGCATGTTCGAATCGTCATATCTCCTTAACGAAGCAAAGTTAAGACATGAGGCTTGTCCCAGTATATCTTCAGACACTCCTGACGCTCACAATTCAAGAATTTTTTCTCATCTATTACCATTTGGCCATGAATTGGGTTTGTTTGAGGGTAGGAAATTTGTCCCTCGCTCAGATTTCTTCAGATTTCAAACTCTGGAAATGAGGCACTTTTTTTCTCTCATCATATCTTTTGATGGATTTCCACAGAGACCTGAAAATTTCCATGATTGTTCACCAAAGCCTGCTGTCTCTTACGGTGAAAGAATGATATCAATACTCCAAATAGATTTAGAGTTAGAAAGCGTTGTTTGAGGAGCAAGCCAAGGCAGTTTTCGCTTGCCTCTACTCAGTTATGGTGCATTAGAAGTCAAATATCTTCAATAATTCATATTTTAATGATAAAGTGTCAACACTTTAAGATTCCCCATCTCTTCTGAACAAAGCGTTGTAAGAATGACTGTTCTAGCCCCTACGGTTAGGAAATTATGGCCATTTGTTTGAGAGGAATCCTCACTATGAGAAATTCACTGCAGAAATCCTGTCTCTGTGCTCTGTGTGTGTAAAAACGGCTGCACCTGTTTTGGCGGGAAAAAGTACACAGCCTCTCTGATTGGTGGATTCAAATTTAGCAGCTCCCAGGCTGCTTGATTGAGCTAGAAACTTGATTTTCTCTCCTGTGTGTGTGTGTGTGTGTGTGTGTGTGTGTGTGTGTGTGTGTGTGTGTGAGAGAGAGAGAGAGAGAAAGGGAGGGCGAGAGAGAGTTTTATGGGAGCATCTTATTGTATGATTTTAATTCAATATATTTAGACTGGTTGACTGAATTTGGTCCTGTGTGTGTCTCTCTGTGCATGTGTGTTTCAATATGTGTCCATATTTGTGATTGTGTGACTGTTATACTTTTTTTTGCTGATTTTCTTTTCATTTAACAATTACATTTGAGGGACACTTAGCATGTTCAGGATTTTTTCAGCTGTCCATTTTGCTTTTCCAATTTTTCTATTTAAGTTATTACTATTGTGCTAAGTCATAGCATTTCTGCTGCTTTTCAGTATTTGTGCTAAATACAGCATTTCTGCTATTTTATAAGATTTGTGCTAAATATAGTATTTCTGCCAAATATAGTATTTCTGTCAAATTACAGCATTTCTGCTATGTTGTAGTGTTTCTCTAAATCATAGTATTTCTGTAATGTTTAAGAATGTTTGGTGTTAAGGTTCAATGTTGAGAGAGGAATCCCAAAATAACCACAGATCTGGTCCGGTGTGCAATTAGACAGCATTTTAATAAACACATGTGTGAGTCCGACCGCTGTGCAGATTTCAGCGTCGAACTGAACTTACAATCATTAGACAAAGGCTTTATAGGGTTTGCAGTCTTCCTGTTACCAGGCAGACTTAAACAAAGCATCCGTCACTCCAAAACCACAATGACTCTTAACATAGTCTAAAACAACATCGTCTTGGCGCCGACGGCAGGTGCTTCCTGTCTCCATCCTGCCCAGGCTTATCTTCCTGGAACATCAAGTCCATGTTCTGCACAAAATGTCACTCATACAGGCACAACTTTGCAGTTATAAACTCTTACCTACTAACTGAGTCTATCTGTGTGTGTGTGCACGTGCGGGGGCGCGTGCATGCTGTGTACTGCGTACGTGTCATGACCTCTCGTACTATATGTGTCTGTATGTGTGTCTCGCCCTTAAATGCTCTCTTTGCTTTCAGTTTCACTTCTGCAAAAGCCTGCAACTTCAAAAGCCTATAACTTCCTGTCTCTGCCCTCTACACAGAAACACTGAGATCATAGAAGCATTAAAACATTTAAAATTATAGATTCAACTCAACCGTTTAAAGTGGTTCTTCTTGGACCTGTAATAAAGACTAATATAATACCCATATATTTGAACATCTGAATGCCCTGAATGCAACATCACTATTAACATGAAATGGTAATGATGATTATAAAAATAGCAGCAAATAATAGCAGTAAAATATTCCTACTCCTCTCACTCCGAGGAGTCATAACTTTGATGGATTTCCACAGAGACCTGAAAATTTCCATGACTGTTCACCAAAGCCTGCTGTCTCTTACGGTGAAAGAATGATATCTATACTCCAAATAGATTTAGAGTTAGAAAGCGTTGTTTGAGGGCAAGTCAAGGCAGATTTCACTTGCCTCTACTCAGTTATGGTGCATTAGAAGTCAAATATCTTCAATAATTCATATTTTAATGATAAATTGTCAACACTTTAAGATTCCCCATCTCTTCTGAACAAAAGCGGTGTAAGAATGACCATTCTAGCCCCTACGGTTAGGAAATTATGGCCATTTGTTTGAGAGGAATCCTCACTATGAGAAATTCACTGCAGAAATCCTGTCTCTGTGCTCTGTGTGTGTAAAACGGGTGCACCTGTTTTGGCGGAAAAAGTACACAGCCTCTCTGATTGGTGGATTCAAATTTAGCAGCTCCCAGGCTGCTTGACTGACCTAGAAACTTGATTTTCTCTCCTGTGTGTGTGTGTGTGTGTGTGTGTGTGTGTGTGTGTGTGTGTGAGAGAGAGACAGAGAGAGAGAGAGAGGCGAGAGAGAGTTTTTATGGGAGCATCTTATTGTATGATTTAAATTCAATATATTTAGACTGGTTGACTGAATTTGATCCTGTGTGTGTCTCTCTGTGCTTGTGGGACTTTTTGCAGCTGTCCATTTTGCTTTTCCAATTTTTCTATTTAAGTCATTACTATTGTGCTAAGTCATAGCATTTGTGCTGCTTTTCAGTATTTGTGCTAAATACAGCATTTCTGCTAAATCATACTATTTCTGCTATTTTATAAGATTTGTGCTAAATACAGCATTTGTGCTAAATCATACTATTTCTGCTTTTTATAGGATTTGTACTTAATATAATATTTCTGCTTAATTATAGTATTTCTGCCATTTTATAGTATTTGTGCTAAAACATAGTATTTCTACTAAATGCAGTATTTCTGGGTAATCATTGTATTTCTATATATTTCTGCCAGGTCCCCAGGGAGTCAGTCCTAATATTCAAATTTACATATCAGGACCTGGACGGCTTCCCAGCCAGCCAATCATATCTGAGTCCTGGCACATTTAAATTTGCATATTGGGGCATTCATGGCTTCCCAGCCAGCCAATCATATCTGAGTCCTGGCACATTCAAATTTGCATATTGTTGCCTTCATGGCTTCCCAGCCAGCCAATCATATCTGAGTCCTGGCACATTCAAATTTGCATATTGGGACCTTCATGGCTTCCCAGCCAGCCAATCATATCTGAGTCCTGGCACATTTAACTTTGCATATTGGGACCTTCGTGGCTTCTAAGCCCACCAATCATCTATGTCATATATCTCTAATATTTCATATTTTTATTTTAAATGGTCAGCATTTCAAGATTCCCTATGTCTTCTGAATAAAATGGTCTAGGAATGACTGTTTTAGCCCCTACGGTTAGAAATTTATGGCTGTTTGTTTGAGGGGAATTCTCACTATGAGAAATAGACTGCAAAAATCCTGTCTCTCTCTCTGTGCTGCATGTGTAAAAGCCTGCACTTGGTGCACCAGTTTTGGCGGGAAAAAGCACACAGCCTCTCTGATTGGTGGATTCAAATTGAGAAGCTGACAGCTGTTTGACTGACCTAGAAACATGCTGTTAACAGCCCCTGTTCACTTTTCTGCTGCTGCTGCTGCTGCTGTGTGTGTGTGTGTGTGTGTGTGTGTGTGTGTGTGTGTGTGTGTGTGTGTGTGTGTGTGTGTGTGTGTGTGTGTGTGTGAGTGAGAGAGAGAGAAAGGAGGCGAGAGAGAGTTTTTATGGGAGCATCTTATTGTATGATTTTAATTCAATATATTTAGACTGGTTGACTGAATTTGGTCCTGTGTGTGTCTCTCTGTGCATGTGTGTTTCAATATGTGTCCATATTTGTGATTGTGTGACTGTTATACTTTTTTTTGCTGATTTTCTTTTCATTTAACAATTACATTTGAGGGACCCTTAGCATGTTCAGGATTTTTCAGCTGTCCATTTTGCTTTTCCAATTTTTCTATTTAAGTTATTACTATTGTGCTAAGTCATAGCATTTCTGCTGCTTTTCAGTATTTGTGCTAAATACAGCATTTCTGCTATTTTATAAGATTTGTGCTAAATATAGTATTTCTGTCAAATTACAGCATTTCTGCTATGTTGTACTGTTTCTCTAAATCATAGTATTTCTGTAATGTTTAAGAATGTTTGGCTAAATATATTCTTTCTGTTATCTTATACTATTTCTCCTAAATTCTTGTATTTTTGAGAAGTTATCGTGTTTCTGGTAAGTTACAATATTTCTGCCAAGTTCTGCTATGCTATTGTATTTCTGCCAAGTATTATGTTTCCTCTAAGATATTGCAGTTCTGCTAAGTCACTACATTTTAGCAAAGTTCCTTTGCTTCTGCAAAGATTTTACAATTTCTGCAACTTTTCAGCTTTTTCAGCTAGTTTCAGCAGAAAGCTTCAGCTTTAAAGCATCCACACTGCATTTTCGCAGGAAATGCAAATTTTTCTAGTTATTATTAGTGTGAATGCTTGTAAAAGCATTCACAGTATTGTTCTTCTAATCTTTATTATTATTATTATTATTATATTTTATTATATATTCCGTGACGTTTTTTTGTAGTCTATCTCCTTCAAAACCGTTCAACTTAGAAAACCATTCAAACACCGTTAGATTCCTCTTCTTTTGGACATGACTGCTTCTATTTTTCTCATTTTAACATTTATATTTTTAATTTTATTCAACTTTTTCAACAAAATTTCCCATGTATTTCAATGGGGAGACCCTTCAAATCCTCATTCAACTTACTCATTTTCAAACTGTATCTACTTCAACATAGGTTGACATAGAGCCACCATTCAAACTTTAAAACGAAGACAAGACATTCAACTATTCAACTTGTATTTATCTTTTCAATATCTGTTATACTTTTCTTCAGTTCCAGTTTAAGTTTCATGATGTTTTTCAGCCGTTTCAGAGTTTATAATGGGTGTGTATGGGACGGAATGTTGGGGCTAGAGTGAGACAGCTCAACTGCTAGAGTGAGAGGAGCAAAAAATTAATCTTAAAATATTTTTTAAAACTGCTGCTGTGTCCACGGTGTTTGGTCTACAGGTATGATTTTACGCTCAAAACGTAGCCATCGCTGTCCTCTTTCATCCAATGTGTTTACTATTGTACTAGGTGTTATGGTTCTTTCATAAATGTCACCAAAGCACAGCCTCCTCCTCCAACTCCTCCATAGACTCTAATGTTAAAATGGCTCAGAAGGTTCGTTTGAAAATCAGAAGAGCATGGTGTTTTTACACTGTCACCACGTCCATATAATAAACTCCACAGGCATGAAAACTGAGAATTAGGTAGACTGGACATTGCTGCGCTCACGGTGAAAGAATTTCGTCAATAGGACCTGTACTTTTCATTTGGGAAGGATTTGTTTGGGCCTGACTTTTCTGTTCATTTTAAGCAGCAAAAGTGAGGTGCATGTCTGTGTGTGCGTGTGTATGGAGCCCTGGCTCAGTCACTATAGCAACCAGGCTCACACCTGCCTGCCTAATGAGCTCTGTCTCTCTCACTGTGCCAAGATTCATCTTAAACACTTCTCTTTCAACTACTGCTGTGTCCACAGTGTTTGCTCTACAGACATCATTTTACCCTCAAAACGTCGCCATCGTTCTTCTCTTTCCAACACTGTGTCTTTCAAAGCTCAGAGATGTAAAGCTTTAAAACTGTGTGGATCCAAGTGGAGGGATCACATTTTAGTCATTCAGTCATTCAAAGAATATGAACTTTTAATATTCATTCAGATGTTTTCTGACTCTAAATTTTCTTTTCTCATTACTTAGGTTTTTCTAATTTACATTTAAAACATTTTCAGCTCTTTTTCCAACTTCTTCCCTGTGCTTGTCAGCTTTTAGCAGTTCAGCACTTTTGTTTTCAGGTGCAAATTTCTGTATTTTTCATCTCATTCAACATTTTTAACTTAAAATTCAGCAATTAATTCTTTTCAGTGCATATATTCAGATTCAAGCATTCACACTGCAGTTTCTTCAGAAAATGCACTTTCTAGTTATATTTTATTATATATTATTCGACGCTTTTTTTGTACTGTATCTCCTTCAAAACCGTTCAACTTAGAAAAACCATTCAAACACCGTTAGATTCCTCTTCTTTTGGACATGACTGCTTCTATTTTTCTCATTTTTAACATTTATATTTTTAATTTTATTCAACTTTTTTCAACAAAAATTTCCCATGTATTTCAATGGGGAGACCCTTCAAATCCTCATTCAACTTACTCATTTTCAAACTGTATCTACTTCAACATAGGTTGACATAGAGCCACCATTCAAACTTTAAAACGAAGCCAAGACATTCAACTATTCAACTTGTATTTATCTTTTCAATATCTGTTATACTTTTCTTCAGTTCCAGTTTAAGTTTCATGATGTTTTTTCAGCCGTTTCAGAGTTTATAATGGGTGTGTATGGGACGGAATGTTGGGGCTAGAGTGAGAAGGCTCAACTGCTAGAGTGAGAGGAGCAAAAAATAAATCTTAAAATATTTTTAAAACTGCTGCTGTGTCCACGGTGTTTGGTCTACAGGTATGATTTTACCCTCAAAACGTAGCCATCGCTGTCCTCTTTCATCCAATGTGTTTACTATTGTCCTAGGTGTTATGGTTCTTTCATAAATGTCACCAAAGCACAGCCTCCTCCTCCAACTCCTCCATAGACTCTAATGTTAAAATGGCTCAGAAGGTTCGTTTGAAAATCAGAAGAGCATGGTGTTTTACACTGTCACCACGTCCATATAATAAACTCCACAGGCATGAAAACTGAGAATTAGGTAGACTGGACATTGCTGCCGCTCACGGTGAAGGAATTTCGTCAATAGGACCTGTACTTTTCATTTGGGAGCGATTTGTTTCGGCCTGACTTTTCTGTTCATTTTAAGCAGCAAAAGTGAGGTGCATGTCTGTGTGCGTGTGTATGGAGCCCTGGCTCAGTCACTATAGCAACCAGGCTCACACCTGCCTGCCTAACGAGCTCTCTCTCACTCTGCCAAGATTAATCTTGAACACTTCTCTTTCAACAGCTGCTGTGTCCACAGTATTTGCCCTACAGCCATCATTTTACCCTCAAAATGAAGCCATCGTTCTTCTCTTTCCAACAGCGTGTCTTTCAAAGCTCAGAGATGTAAACCTTTAAAACTGTGTGGATCCAAGTGGAGTGATCATATTTTAGTCATTCAGTGATTCAAAGAATATGAACTTTTAATATTCATTCAGATGTTTTCTGACTCTAAATAGTCTTTTCTCATTACTTAGGTTTTTCTAATTTACATTTAAAACATTTTCAGCTCTTTTCCAACTTCTTCTGTGTGGATTTCAGCTTTTAGCAGTTCAGCACTTTTGTTTTCAGGTGAAAATTTCTGTATTTTTCATCTCATTCAACATTTTTAACTTAAAATTCAGCAATTAATTCTTTTCAGTGCATATATTCAGATTCAAGCATTCACACTGCAGTTTCTTCAGAAAATGCACTTTCTAGTTATTATTAGTAGTGAATGCTTGTAAAAGCATTCACAGTATTGTTCTTCTAATCTTTATTATTATTATTATTATTATATTTTATTATATATTCCGTGACGTTTTTTTGTACTGTATCTCCTTCAAAACCGTTCAACTTAGAAAAACCATTCAAACACCATTAGATTCCTCTTCTTTTGGACACGACTGCTTCTATTTTTCTCATTTTTAACATTTATATTTTTAATTTTATTCAACTTTTTCAACAAAATTTCCCATGTATTTCAATGGGGAGACCCTTCAAATCCTCATTCAACGTACTCATTTTCAAACTGTATCTACTTCAACATACGTTGACATAGAGCCACCATTCAAACTTTAAAACGAAGACAAGACATTCAACTATTCAACTTGTATTTATCTTTTCAATATCTGTTATACTTTTTCTTCAGTTCCAGTTTAAGTTTCATGATGATTTTTCAGCCGTTTCAGAGTTTATAATGGGTGTGTATGGGACGGAATGTTGGGGCTAGAGTGAGACAGCTCAACTGCTAGAGTGAGAGGAGCGAAAAAAATTAATCTTAAAATCTTTTTAAAACTGCTACTGTGTCCGCAGCGTTTGCTCTACAGGTATGATTTTACCCTCAAAACGTAGCCATCGCTGTCCTCTTTCATCCAGTGTGTTTACTATTGTGCTAGGTGTTATGGTTCTTTCATAAATGTCACCAAAGCACAGACTCCTCCCTCCAACTCCTCCATAGACTCCAATGTTAAAATGGCTCAGAAAGTTCGTTTGAAAATCAGAAGAGCAGGCTGTCTTTACACTGTCACCACGTCCATATAATAAACTCCACAGGCATGAAAACTGAGAATTAGGTAGACTAGACATTGCTGTCGCTCACGGTGAAAGAATTTTGTCAATACGACATGTACTTTTCATTTGGGAAGGATTTGTTTGGGGCTGACTTTTCTGTTCATTTTAAGCAGCAAAAGTGAGGTGCATGTCTGTGTGCGTGTGTATGGAGCCCCTGGCTCAGTCACTATAGCAACCAGGCTCACACCTGCCTGCCTAACGAGCTCTCTCTCACTCTGCCAAGATTCATCTTGAACACTTCTCTTTCAACTGCTGCTGTGTCCACAGTGTTTGCTCTACAGCCATCATTTTACCCTCAAAATGTCGCCATCGTTGTTCTCTTTCCAACACCGTGTCTTTCAAAGCTCAGAGATGTAAAGCTTTAAAACTGTGTGGATCCACGTGGAGGGATCACACTTTAGTCATTCAGTGATTCAAAGAATATGAACTTTTAATATTCATTCAGATGTTTTCTGACTCTAAATTTTCTGTTCTCATTTCTTAGGTTTTCCAAATTTTAATTTAAAAACTTTTCAGCTATTTTCCAACTTCTTCTGTGTGAACATCAGCTTTCAAAAGTTCTGCACTTTTGTTTTCAGGTTAAAAACTCTGTATTTTCAGGCTCATTCAACATTTTTATTTTTAACTTAAAATTCAGCAATTAATTCATTTCAGTGCATACATTCAGATTCATGCATTCACACTGCAGTTTCTTCAGAAAATGCACTTTCTAGTTATTATATTTTATTATATATTCCGTACGTTTTTTGTAGTCTATCTCCTTCAAAACCGTTCAACTTAGAAAAACCATTCAAACACCGTTAGATTCCTCTTCTTTTGGACATGACTGCTTCTATTTTTCTCATTTTTAACATTTATATTTTTAATTTTATTCAACTTTTTCAACAAAAATTTCCCATGTATTTCAATGGGAGACCCTTCAAATCCTCATTCAACTTACTCATTTTCAAACTGTATCTACTTCAACATAGGTTGACATAGAGCCACCATTCAAACTTTAAAACGAAGACAAGACATTCAACTATTCAACTTGTATTTATCTTTTCAATATCTGTTATACTTTTCTTCAGTTCCAGTTTAAGTTTCATGATGTTTTTCAGCCGTTTCAGAGTTTATAATGGGTGTGTATGGGACGGAATGTTGGGGCTAGAGTGAGACAGCTGAACTGCTAGAGTGAGAGGAGCAAAAAAATTAATCTGAAAATATTTTTTAAAACTGCTGCTGTGTCCACGGTGTTTGCTCTACAGGTATGATTTTACCCTCAAAACGTAGCCATCGCTGTCCTCTTTCATCCAATGTGTTTACTATTGTACTAGGTGTTATGGTTCTTTCATAAATGTCACCAAAGCACAGCCTCCTCCCTCCAACTCCTCCATAGACTCTAATGTTAAAATGGCTCAGAAGGTTCGTTTGAAAATCAGAAGAGCATGGTGTTTTACACTGTCACCACGTCCATATAATAAACTCCACAGGCATGAAAACTGAGAATTAGATAGACTGGACATTGCTGCCGCTCACGGTGAAGGAATTTCGTCAATAGGACCTGTACTTTTCATTTGGGAGCGATTTGTTTCGGCCTGACTTTTCTGTTCATTTTAAGCAGCAAAAGTGAGGTGCATGTCTGTGTGCGTGTGTATGGAGCCCCTGGCTCAGTCACTATAGCAACCAGGCTCACACCTGCCTGCCTAACGAGCTCTCTCTCACTCTGCCAAGATTCATCTTGAACACTTCTTTTTCAACAGCTGCTGTGTCCACAGTGTTTGGTCTACAGCCATCATTTTACCCTCAAAACGTCGCCATCGTTCTTCTTTTTCCAACAGCGTGTCTTTCAAAGCTCAGAGATGTAAACCTTTAAAACTGTGTGGATCCAAGTGGAGGGATCATATTTTAGTCATTCAGTGATTCAAAGAATATGAACTTTTAATATTCATTCAGATGTTTTCTGACTCTAAATAGTCTTTTCTCATTACTCAGGTTTTTCTAATTTACATTTAAAACATTTTCAGCTATTTTCCAACTTCTTCTCTGTGCTTGTCAGCTTTTAGCAGTTCAGCACTTTTGTTTTCAGGTGCAAATTTCTGTATTTTTCATCTCATTCAAAATTTTTAACTAAAAATTCAGCAATTAATACATTTCAGTGCATACATTCAGATTCAAGCATTCACACTGCAGTTTCTTCAGAAAATGCACTTTCTAGTTAGTGTGAATGCTTGTAAAAGCATTCACAGTATTGTTGTTGTAATCTTTCTTATTATCTATTATTCCATATTCCGTACGTTTTTTGGCATCTATCTCCTTCAAAACCGTTCAACTTAGAAAAACCAATCAAACACCGTTAGATTCCTCTTCTTTAGGACATGACTGCTTCTATTTTTCTCATTTATAACATTTATATTTTTAAAATTATTCAACTTTTTCAACAAAAATTTCCCATGTATTTCAATGGGAGACCCTTCAAATCCTCATTCAACTTACTCATTTTCAAACTGTATCTACTTCAACATACGTTGACATAGAGCTACCATTCAAACTTTAAAACGAAGACAAGACATTCAACTATTCAACTTGTATTTATCTTTTCAATATCTGTTATACTGTTTCTTCAGTTCCACTTTAAGTTTCATGATGTTTTTTCAGCCGTTTCAGAGTTTATAATGGGTGTGTATGGGACGGAATGTTGGGGCTAGAGTGAGACAGCTGAACTGCTAGAGTGAGAAGAGCGAAAAAATTAATCTTAAAATCTTTTTTAAAACTGCTGCTGTGTCCGCAGCGTTTGCTCTACAGGTCTGATTTTACCCTCAAAACGTAGCCATCGCTGTCCTCTTTCATCCAATGTGTTTACTATTGTACTAGGTGTTATGGTTCTTTCATAAATGTCACCAAAGCACAGCCTCCTCCTCCAACTCCTCCATAGACTCTAATGTTAAAATGGCTCAGAAGGTTCGTTTGAAAATCAGAAGAGCATGGTGTTTTACACTGTCACCACGTCCATATAATAAACTCCACAGGCATGAAAACTGAGAATTAGGTAGACTGGACATTGCTGGCGCTCACGGTGAAAGAATTTCGTCAATAGGACCTGTACTTTTCATTTGGGAGCGATTTGTTTGGCCTGACTTTTCTGTTCATTTTAAGCAGCAAAAGTGAGGTGCATGTCTGTGTGCGTGTGTACTGAGCCATTGGGTGCAGTTACTATAGCAACCAGGCTCACACCTGCCTGCCTAACGAGCTCTGTCTCTCACTGTGCCAAGATTCATCTTAAACACTTCTCTTTCAACTGCTGCTGTGTCCACAGTGTTTGCTCTACAGCCATCATTTTACCCTCAAAACGAAGCCATCGTTCTTCTCTTTCCAACAGCATGTCTTTCAAAGCTCAGAGATGTAAACCTTTAAAAGTGTGTGGATCCAAGTGTAGGGATTACACTTTAGTCATTCAGTGATTCAAAGAATATGAACTTTTAATATTCATTCAGGTGTTTTCTGACTCTAAATTTTCTGTTCTCATTTCTTAGGTTTTCCAAATTTTAATTTAAAAACTTTTCAGCTATTTTCCAAATTCTTCTGTGTGAACATCAGCTTTCAAAAGTTCTGCACTTTTGTTTTCAGGTTAAAAACTCTGTATTTTCAGGCTCATTCAACATTTTTATTTTTAACTTAAAATTCAGCAATTAATTCATTTCAGTGCATACATTCAGATTCAAGCATTCACACTGCAGTTTCTTCAGAAAATGCACTTTCTAGTTATTATTATATCATATTCGTGACGTTTTTGGCATCTATCTCCTTCAAAACCGTTCAACTTAGAAAACCATTCAAACACCGTTAGATTCCTCTTCTTTTGGACATGACTGCTTCTATTTTTCTCATTTATAACATTTATATTTTTAAAATTATTCAAATTTTTTTCAACAAAATTTTCCATGTATTTCAATGGGGAGACCCTTCAAATCCTCATTCAACTTACTCATTTTCAAACTGTATCTACTTCAACATACGTTGACATAGAGCTACCATTCAAACTTTAAAACGAAGACAAGACATTCAACTATTCAACTTGTATTTATCTTTTCAATATCTGTTATACTTTTTCTTCAGTTCCAGTTTAAGTTTCATGATGTTTTTTCAGCCGTTTCAGAGTTTATAATGGGTGTGTATGGGACGGAATGTTGGGGCTAGAGTGAGACAGCTGAACTGCTAGAGTGAGAGGAGCGAAAAAATTAATCTTAAAATCTTTTTAAAACTGCTGCTGTGTCCGCAGCGTTTGCTCTACAGGTATGATTTTACCCTCAAAACGTAGCCATCGCTGTCCTCTTTCATCCAATGTGTTTACTATTGTGCTAGGTGTTATGGTTCTTTCATAAATGTCACCAATGCACAGCCTCCTCCCTCCAACTCCTCCATAGACTCTAATGTTAAAATGGCTCAGAAGGTTCGTTTGAAAACCAGAAGTACAGGCTGTCTTTACACTGTCACCACGTCCATATAATAAACTCCACAGGCATGAAAACTGAGAATTAGGTAGACTGGACATTGCTGCCGCTCATGGTGAAAGAATTTTGTCAATAGGACCTGTACTTTTCATTTGGGAGCGATTTGTTTCGGCCTGACTTTTCTATTCATTTTAAGCAGCAAAAGTGAGGTGCATGTCTGTGTGGCGTGTGTATGGAGCCAGTGGGTGCAGTCACTATAGCAACCAGGCTCACACCTGCCTGCCTAATGAGCTCTGTCTCTCACTCTGCCAAGATTCATCTTAAACACTTCTCTTTCAACTGCTGCTGTGTCCACAGTGTTTGCTCTACAACCATCATTTTACCCTCAAAACGTCACCATCGTTGTTCTCTTTCCAACAGAGTGTCTTTGAAAGCTCAGATATGTAAAGTTTTTAAACTGTGTGGATCCAAGTGGAGGGATCACATTTTAGTCATTCAGTGATTCAAAGAATATGAACTTTTAATATTCATTCAGGTGTTTTCTGACTCTAAATTTTCTGTTCTCATTTCTTAGGTTTTCCAAATTTTAATTTAAAAACTTTTCAGCTATTTTCCAACTTCTTCTGTGTGAACATCAGCTTTCAAAAGTTCTGCACTTTTGTTTTCAGTTTAATAAATCTGCATTTTCCAGCTCATTCAACATTTTTATTTTTAACTCAAAATTCAGCAATTAATTCATTTCAGTGCATACATTCAGATTCAAGCATTCACACTGCAGTTTCTTCAGAAAATGCACTTTCTAGTTATTATTATATATTCCGTACGTTTTTTGGCATCTATCTCCTTCAAAACCGTTCAACTTAGAAAAACCATTCAAACACCGTTAGATTCCTCTTCTTTTGGACATGACTGCTTCTACTTTTCTCATTTATAACATTTATATTTTTAAAATTATTCAACTTTTTCAACAAAAATTTCCCATGTATTTCAATGGGAGACCCTTCAAATTCTCCTTCAACTTACTCCTCTTTAAACTGTATGTACTTCCACATACGTTGACATAGATCCACCATTCAAACTTTAAAACGAAGACAAGACATTCAACTATTCAACTTGTATTTATCTTTTCAATATCTATTATACTTTTCTTCAGTTCCAGTTTAAGTTTCATGATGATTTTTCAGCCGTTTCAGAGTTTATAATGGGTGTGTATGGGACGGAATGTTGGGGCTAGAGTGAGACAGCTCAACTGCCAGAGTGAGAGGAGCGGAAAAATTAATCTTAAAATATTTTTAAAACTGCTGCTGTGTCCACAGCGTTTGCTCTACAGGTATGATTTTACCCTCAAAACGTAGCCATCGCTGTCCTCTTTCATCCAATGTGTTTACTATTGTACTAGGTGTTATGGTTCTTTCATAAATGTCACCAAAGCACAGCCTCCTCCCTCCAACTCCTCCATAGACTCTAATGTTAAAATGGCTCAGAAGGTTCGTTTGAAAACCAGAAGAGCATGGTGTTTTTACACTGTCACCACGTCCATATAATAAACTCCACAAGCATGAAAACTGAGAATTAGGTAGACTGGACATTGCTGCCGCTCACGGTGAAAGAATTTCGTCAATAGGACCTGTACTTTTCATTTGGGAGCGATTTGTTTCGACCTGACTTTTCTGTTCATTTTAAGCAGCAAAAGTGAGGTGCATGTCTGTGTGCGTGTGTATGGAGCCATTGGGTGCAGTCACTATAGCAACCAGGCTCACACCTGCCTGCCTAACGAGCTCTGTCTCTCACTGTGCCAAGATTCAACTTAAACACTTCTCTTTAAACTGCTGCTGTGTCCACAGTGTTTGCTCTACAGCCATCATTTTACCCTCAAAACAACGCCATCGTTGTTCTCTTTGCAACAACGTGACTTTGAAAGCTCAGACATTTAAACTTTTTAAACTGTGTAGATCCAAGTGGAGGTATCACATTTTAGTAATTCAGTGATTTAAAGAATATGAAATTTTAATATTCATTCAGATGTTTTCTGACTTTAAATTTTCTTTTGTCATTTCTTAGGTTTTTCTAATTTCCATTTAAAACATTTTCAATTATTTTCCAACTTCTTCTGCGTGGATGTCAGCTTTTAGCAGTTTAGCACTTTTGTTTTCAGGCGAAAATTTCTGTATTTTTCATCTCATTCAAAATTTTTAACTTAAATTCAGCAATTAATTCATTTCAGTGCATACATTCAGATTCAAGCATTCACACTGCAGTTTCTTCAGAAAATGCAATTTCTAGTTCTATTTTATTATTATTATAGATTCAGACGCGTTTTTGTAGTCCTACTCCTTCAAAACCGTTCAACTTAGAAAAACCATTCAAACATCGTTAGATTCCTCTTCTTTTGGACATGACTGCTTCTATTTTTCTTATTTTTAACATTTATATTTTTAAAATTATTCAACTTTTTTCAACAAAAATTTCCCATGTATTTCAATGGGGAGACCCTTCAAATTCTTCTTCAACTCACTCCTCTTTAAACTGTATCTACTTCCACATACGTTGACATAGAACCACCATTCAAACTTTAAAACGAAGACAAGACATTCAACTATTCAACTTGTATTTATCTTTTTAATATCTATTATACTTTTCTTCAGTTCCAGTTTAAGTTTCATGATGATTTTTCAGCCGTTTCAGAGTTTATAATGGGTGTGTATGGGACGGAATGTTGGGGCTAGAGTGAGACAGCTCAACTGCCAGAGTGAGAGGAGCAAAAAAATTAATCTTAAAATATTTTTTAAAACTGCTGCTATGTCCACAGCGTTTGCTCTACAGGTATGATTTTACCCTCAAAACGTAGCCATCGCTGTCCTCTTTCATCCAGTGTGTTTACTATTGTACTAGGTGTTATGGTTCTTTCATAAATGTCACCAAAGCACAGCCTCCTCCCTCCAACTCCTCCATAGACTCTAATGTTAAAATGGCTCAGAAGGTTCGTTTGAAAATCAGAAGAGCATGCTGTTTTACACTGTCACCACGTCCATATAATAAACTCCACAGGCATGAAAACTGAGAATTAGGTAGACTGGACATTGCTGCCGCTCACGGTGAAAGAATTTCGTCAATAGGACCTGTACTTTTCATTTGGGAGCGATTTGTTTCGAGCTGACTTTTCTATTCATTTTAAGCAGCAAAAGTGAGGTGCATGTCTGTGTGCGTGTGTATGGAGCCATTGGGTGCAGTCACTATAGCAACCAGGCTCACACCTGCCTGCCTAACGAGCTCTCTCTCACTGTGCCAAGATTCATCTTAAACACTTCTCTTTCAACTGCTGCTGTGTCCACAGTGTTTGCTATCAGCCATCATTTTACCCTCAAAAGCGTCGCCATCGTTCTTCTCTTTCCAGCACCGTGTCTTTCAAATCTCAGAGATGTAAACTTTTTAAATTGTGTGGATCCAAGTGGAGGGATCACATTTTAGTCATTCAGTGATTAAAGGAATATGAACTTTTAATATTCATTCATATGTTTTCTGACTCTAAATTTCCTTTTCTCATTTCTTAGGTTTTTCTAATTTACATTTAAAACATTTTCAGCTCTTTTCCAACTTCTGTGTGGATGTCAGCTTTTAGCAGTTCAGCTTTTTTGTTTTGAAGTGCAAATTTCTGTATTTTTCGTCTCATTCAACATTTTTAACTTAAAATTCAGCAATTAATTCATTTCAGTGCATACATTCAGATTCAAGCATTCACACTGCAGTTTCTTCAGAAAATGCACTTTCTAGTTAGTGTGAATGCTTGTAAAAGCATTCACAGTATTGTTCTTCTAATCTTTATTATTAGTGTGAATGCTTGTAAAAGCATTCACAGTATTGTTCTTCTAATCTTTATTATTATATTTTATTATAGATTCCGTACGTTTTTTGTATTCTATCTCCTTCAAAAAAGTTCAACTTAGAAAAACCATTCAAACACCGTTAGATTCCTCTTCATTAGGACATGACTGCTTCTATTTTTCTCATTTTTAACATTTATATTTTTAAAATTATTCAACTTTTTCAACAAAATTTCCCATGTATTTCAATGGGGAGACCCTTCAAATCCTCATTCAACTTACTCATTTTCAAACTGTATCTACTTCAACATACGTTGACATAGAGCCACCATTCAAACTTTAAAACGAAGACAAGACATTCAACTATTCAACTTGTATTTATCTTTTCAATATCTGTTATACTTTTCTTCAGTTCCAGTTTAAGTTTCATGATGTTTTTCAGCCATTTCAGCGTTTATAATGGGTGTGTATGGGACGGAATGTTGGGGCTAGAGTGAGACAGCTCAACTGCTAGAGTGAGAGGGCGAAAAAATTAATCTGAAAATATTTTTAAAACTGCTGCTGTGTCCGCAGCGTTTGCTCTACAGGTATGATTTTACCCTCAAAACGTAGCCATCGCTGTCCTCTTTCATCCAATGTGTTTACTATTGTGCTAGGTGTTATGGTTCTTTCATAAATGTCACCAAAGCACAGCCTCCTCCCTCCAACTCCTCCATAGTCTCCAATGTTAAAATGGCTCAGAAAGTTCCTTTGGAAATCAGAAGAGCAGGCTGTCTTTACACTGTCACCACGTCCATATAATAAACTCCACAGGCATGAAAACTGAGAATTAGGAAGACTAGACATTGCTGCCGCTCACGGTGAAAGATTTTTGTCAATACGACTTATACTTTTCATTTGGGAGCGATTTGTTTCGCCTGACTTTTCTGTTCATTTTAAGCAGCAAAAGTGAGGTGCATGTCTGTGCGTGTGTATGGGGCCATTGGGTGCAGTCACTATAGCAACCAGGCTCACACCTGCCTGCTTAACGAGCTCTCTCTCTCACTGTGCCAAGATTCATTTTAAACACTTCTCTTTCAACTGCTGCTGTTTCCACAGTGTTTGCTCTACAGCCATCATTTTACCCTCAAAACGTCGCCATCGATGTTCTCTTTCCAACAGCATGTCTTTCAAAGCTCAGAAATATAAACTTTTTAAACTGTGTGGATCCAAGTGGAGGGATCACACATTTCAGTCATTCAGTGATTCAAAGAATATGAACTTTTAATATTCATTCAGATGTTTTCTGACTCTAAATTTTCTTTTCTCATTACTTAGGTTTTTCTAATTTACATTTAAAACATTTTCAGCTCTTTTCCAACTTCTTCTGTGTGGATTTCAGCTTTTAGCAGTTCAGCACTTTTGTTTTCAGGTGCAAATTTCTGTATTTTTCATCTCATTCAAAATTCCTAACTTAAATTCAGTAATTAATTCATTTCAGTGCATACATTCAGATTCAAGCATTCACACTGCAGTTTCTTCAGAAAATGCACTTTCTAGTCTTTATTATTAGTGTGAATGCTTGTAAAAGCATTCACAGTATTGTTCTTCTAATCTTTATTATTATTAGTGTGAATGCTTGTAAAAGCATTCACAGTATTGTTCTTCTAATCTTTATTATTATTAGTGTGAATGCTTGTAAAAGCATTCACAGTATTGTTGTTGTAATCTTTATTAGTGTGAATGCTTGTAAAAGCATTCACAGTATTGTTCTTCTAATCTTTATTATTATTATTATATTTTATTATATATTCCGTACGTTTTTTGTAGTCTATCTCCTTCAAAACCGTTCAACTTAGAAAAACCATTCAAACACCGTTAGATTCCTCTTCTTTTGGACATGACTGCTTCTATTTTTCTCATTCATAACATTTATATTTTTAAAATTATTCAACTTTTTCAACAAAAATTTCCCATGTATTTCAATGGGAGACCCTTCAAATTCTCCTTCAACTTACTCCTCTTTAAACTGTATCTACTTCCACATACGTTGACGTAGAGCCACCATTCAAACTTTAAAACGAAGACAAGACATTCAACTATTCAACTTGTATTTATCTTTGCAATATCTGTTACACTTTTTCTTCAGTTCCAGTTTAAGTTTCATGATGTTTTTTCAGCCGTTTCAGAGTTTATAATGGGTGTGTATGGGACGGAATGTTGGGGCTAGAGTGAGACAGCTGAACTGCTAGAGTGAGAGGAGCGAAAAAATTAATCTTAAAATCTTTTTAAAACTGCTGCTGTGTCCACAGCGTTTGATCTACAGGTATGATTTTACCCTCAAAACGTAGCCATCGCTGTCCTCTTTCATCCAATGTGTTTACTATTGTACTAGGTGTTATGGTTCTTTCATAAATGTCACCAAAGCACAGCCTCCTCCTCCAACTCCTCCATAGACTCCAATGTTAAAGTGGCTCAGAAAGTTCCTTTGAAAATCAGAAGAGCAGGCTGTCTTTACACTGTCACCACGTCCATATAATAAACTCCACAGGCATGAAAACTGAGAATTAGGTAGACTAGACATTGCTGCCGCTCACGGTGAAAGAATTTTGTCAATACGACATGTACTTTTCATTTGGGAAGGATTTGTTTGGGGCTGACTTTTCTGTTCATTTTAAGCAGCAAAGTGAGGTGCATGTCTGTGTGCGTGTGTATGGAGCTCCTGGCTCAGTCACTATAGCAACCAGGCTCACACCTGCCTGCCTAACGAGCTCTCTCTCACTCTGCCAAGATTCATCTTGAACACTTCTCTTTCAACAGCTGCTGTGTCCACAGTGTTTGCTCTACAGCCATCATTTTACCCTCAAAATGAAGCCATCGTTCTTCTCTTTCCAACAGCGTGTCTTTCAAAGCTCAGAGATGTAAACCTTTAAAACTGTGTGGATCCAAGTGGAGGGACCATATTTTAGTCATTCAGTGATTCAAAGAATATGAACTTTTAATATTCATTCAGATGTTTTCTGACTCTAAATAGTCTTTTCTCATTTTTTAGGTTTTTCTAATTTACATTTAAAACATTTTCAGCTGTTTTCTAACTTCTTCTCTGTGGATGTCAGCTTTTAGCAGTTCAGCTTTTTTGTTTTCAGGTGCAAATTTCTGTATTTTTCATCTCATTCAACATTTTTAACTTAAAATTCAGCAATTAATTCATTTCAGCGCATATATTCAGATTCAAGCATTCACACTGCAGTTTCTTCAGAAAATGCACTTTCTAGTTGTGTGGATGCCCTAAAAGGGCTTCCACACTATTGAGATCCTGTTTCTCTTTATTGTGTGGATGCCCTAAAAGGGCTTCCACACTATTGAGATCCTGTTTCTCTTTCTTCTTTATTATTATTCTTCAAGTTGCTTCCGACGCTTTTTTGCCGTTTAACTACTGCCTCAGTTTTCAGCCGATTTTCTCCGTTCAAACTCTATACTGTTCTGCTCTTTCTGCTAATGTTTGCTATGACTTTTGGTGTTTACTACTGTTATACTTTTTAAAATATTACACTTTTTTCCTTTAATTTGTCCCATTGAAATGAATGGAAATCTTCAGAAATTCTGCTAAAACTTGCTTGTTTTTGAAACTTAACTACTTTGTCATACTTTCACCTAGAAACTCCATTCAAACTTTAAAATGTTCTCAGACTATTGGGCTATTGCTGTGTGATTCAGCTTTTTCAGATCTTCTACCGTTTTAATTTTATACCTCTTTAAGTTTTCAGTTGCAAAATTGGGATTTTTCAGAAAATACATGCGTTGTTATGGTTGCTATGCAATTAACTCAGAGTGTGCACTCGTCCTTTCTGAATTTTCTCTTCATGTCTGAACGACTTCTTGCTACTCGCTCAATTTCCACTCAACCCCCACAAATTATACATCAAAACGTAGGTATTTTTGCTGGCTTTCAGAAAATGTCACCATCATTGTTGTGGGACTTATAGATTTTTGCAAATCTCCTCAGAGTAACATAAAGTCTCAAAACTCTCCATAGAAACTCAATGGAGAGTTTCTTCAAAATCAGCGCTGGAATTCTCTAATGAGAGGCATTTTCAAATCGTCATATCTCCTTAACGAAACAAAGTTGAGACATGAGGCTTGTGCCCATATATCTTCAGACATCCCTGATGCTCACAATTCAAGAATTTTTTCCCACCTATTACCGTTTTGAGATGAGTTACACTTGTTTGAGGGTAGGAAATTCGTGCCTTGCTCAGATCTCTTCAGATTTCAAACTCTGGAAATGAGGCACTTTTTTCTCTCGTCATATCTTTTGATGGATTTCAACAGAGACCTGAAAATTTCCATGACTGTTCACCAAAGCCTGCTGTTTCTTACGGTGAAAGAATGATTTTGATGCTCCATATAGATTTAGAGTTACAAAACGTTGTTTGAGGGCAAGTCAAGGCAGTTTTGCTTTGCCTCTACTCAGTTACAGTATGTTACAAGTCATATATCTTCAATAATTTATATTTTATCTCTGAATTATGAAGACCTGCAGATTCCCCATCTCTTCTGAACAAAACGGTGTCAGAATGACCGTTCTAGCTCCTACGGTTAGGAAATTATGGCCATTTGTTCGAGGGGAATCCTGAATGTGAGAAATACACTGCAGAAAACTTATACCTCTCTGTGTCTGTGTGTGTAAGTGCTGATTACAGCAGGTGCAGCCAATTTAGCTGACCTAGATATACCAAGCACAGACTCTTAACAGCCACTGTACACTTTGCTCTGTGTGTGTGTGTGTGAGTATCAATATTTCTCCCATGTTAAAGTATTACTCCTCCATAATAGTATTTGTGCTAAATCAAAGTACTTCTACTACATGTTAGTACTTCTGCTCAATCATAGTATTTCTGCTAAATCGCAGTATTTTTGACAAATCATGGTATTTGTGCCAAATCATGGTTTTGGGGCAGAACCATAATATTTATTTTATGTTATGAGATTACTACTAAGTGGAGGAATGTCTGTTATGTTATAGTATATTTGCTGAATATAGTATATCTGCCAAATCATAGTATTTATCCCAAATCATAGTGTTTATGCAAAATTACAGTATTTCTGCTAAAAAGCAGAAATAGTACCTTTTAGCAGAAATTTCTGTCAAAAGATATTATTTATGTTAAAACATAGTATTTCTGCTAAGTCATAGTATTTCTGCCAAATCATAGTATTTGTACCCAATCATAGTATTTCTGCAATATCATCGTATTTGTGCCAAATCATGGTATTTTTTTGCCAAATCATGGTTTTGGGGCAAATCATGTTATTTGTGTCCAGTTAAAATTTCTGTTATATTATAGTGTTACTACTAAGTCGTAGAATTTCTGTTATGTTATAGTATATCTGCTGATTATAGTATATGTGCCAAATCATAGTATTTATAGCAAATCATAGTATTACTGCCCAAACATAGTATTTCTGCCAAATTGTAGTATTTGTGCAAAAAAACATAGAATTTCGGCAAAATCATAGTATATCTGTTATGTTATAGTATTACTACTAAGGCATAGTATTCCTATCAAATCATAGTATTCCAAATCATAGTATTACTGCAATTCCATAGTATTTGAGCGAAATCGTAGTATTTGTGCAAAAACATACTATGTCTGCAAAATCACATTATATCTGCTATGTTATAGTATTACTACTAAGGCATAGTATTTCTACCAAATCATAGTATTCCTTCAAAATCATAGTATCACTGCAATTTCATAGTATTTGAGCGAAACTGTAGTATTTGTACTAAATCATGGTACTTGTGCCAAATCATAGTATTTTTGCAAATCATATTATTTGAACCAAAACATTGTATTTGTGAAGTCATAGTATTTCTTCTAAATCATGGTATTTCACCCAAATCTCAGTAGGTGTGCTAAAACCCAGTATTATTGCCAAATCGTAGTATTTGTACTGAAACATAGTATTTGTGCCAATAAGAGTATTTGTACTAAATCATAGTACTTGTGCCAAATCATAGTATTTCTGCCATATTGTGCTAGTTGTGCAAAAACATAGACTGTCTGCAAAATCATAGTATATCTGTTATGTTATAGTATTACTACTAAGTCACAGTATTTCTGCCAATTCGTAGTATTTGTACTAAATCATACTACTCGTGCCAAGTCATAGTATTGAAATCAAAATATAGTATTTGTACCAAAGCATTGTATTTGTAATGAAGTACAGTATTTCTGCCAAATCATAGAATTACTGCAATTTCATAGTATTTTGAGGAATCCCTTTTGTTATAGTATTACTTCTAAGTCATAGTATTTCTGCTTTGTCATAGTATTTGTACTGAAACATAGTATTTCTGCCAAATCATAGTATTACTGCTATTTCATATTATTTGAGTGAAATTACAGTGTTTCTGCAAAGACATAGTATTTCTGCCAAATCATAGTATTACTGCTATTTCATAGTATTTGAGTGAAATTACAGTGTTTCTGCAAAAACATTGGTTGGTATTGGTTTTAGTTACCTTTAGCGTATGTGCTAGTTAGCAATAGCTATGGCAGCCCAGTTATTTTATTGTTTTGGGCTTGTTCCTGCTTTGTTTTTTCCCCTGCAAATTTATGTGAATTTGTACACTGTAATATCGCTGTATTACGTAATGGCTAAGTAGGAAGCTGACTGTTACTAAGTGCATCAGTGTACATAGGTCATCTCTTGTGTTGGAGTGCCCTCTTGTGGCGCCTTTTGGGTAGTGCCTTAGTAAACGTGAACACTGCAAAGAAGTGGTATCAGACTGGTTTGTAGTGGAGGAATTTGTTGCCAGTTTCTTTCATCTTTAATCCGTATTCATGTTGTAATGTAGTAGTACCACAATATGGCAGAAACACTATGTTTTGGCACAAATACTTTGATTTGGTATACTTTAGCTTCTTCACCCTGTAGGCAAAATTTTCATTTTTTTCACCCCTTTTCAGCACAAATTCCAGCTTTTTGGCTGTTTTCAGAAAAACAAAACTCTTTTGAGCAGAAACTCTGCTGATTCATCTCTTTTCAGCGCAACTTATTGCTTCTTTAGCTCTTTTCTGCAGAAATTCTGCTGATTCACCTCTTTTCTGCAAAATGTTCAGCCTTTTCACCTCTTATCAGCACAAATCTCAGCTGTTTTCAGAAAAAAAACTCTTTTGAGCAGAAATTCTGCTGATTCATCTCTTTTCAGCGCAACTTATTGCTTCTTTACCTCTTTTCTGCAGAAATTCTGCTGATTCACCTCTTTTCTGCAAAATATTCAGCCTTTTCACTTCTTCTCAGCACAGTTCTCAGCAGCTTCTGCTCATTTAGCAAAATTGTCAGTTGCTCCATCTCTTGCTTTTGTGAGAATGAGTTTGGTTCAGTGAGATGAGCAGCTACCTTGAGACCAGAAGGGCCAGGTTCAAATCCCGGTCATGGCAAAAGCTGTTTTCAGTTTTCTCTTTTGTTCTGCCTCTTTTCTGCAGAAATTCTGCTCATTCACCTCATCTCTTGTGTTGGAGTGCCCTCTTGTGGCACCTTTTGGGTAGTGCCTTAGTAAACGTGAACACTGCAAAGAAGTGGTATCAGACTGGTTTGTAGTGGAGGAATTTGTTGCCAGTTTCTTTCATCTTTAATCCGTATTCATGTTGTAATGTAGTAGTACCACAATATGGCAGAAACACTATGTTTTGGCACAAATACTTTGATTTGGTATACTTTAGCTTCTTCACCCCTGTAGGCAAAATTTTCATTTTTTTCACCCCTTTTCAGCACAAATTCCAGCTTTTTTGGCTGTTTTCAGAAAAACAAAACTCTTTTGAGCAGAAACTCTGCTGATTCATCTCTTTTCAGCGCAACTTATTGCTTCTTTACCTCTTTTCTGCAGAAATTCTGCTGATTCACCTCTTTTCTGCAAAATATTCAGCCTTTTCACTTCTTCTCAGCACAGTTCTCAGCAGCTTCTGCTCATTTAGCAAAATTGTCAGTTGCTCCATCTCTTGCTTTTGTGAGAATGAGTTTGGTTCAGTGAGATGAGCAGCTACCTTGAGACCAGAAGGGCCAGGTTCAAATCCCGGTCATGGCAAAAGCTGTTTTCAGTTTTCTCTTTTGTTCTGCCTCTTTTCTGCAGAAATTCTGCTCATTCACCTCATCTCTTGTGTTGAGTGCCCTCTTGTGGCACCTTTTGGGTAGTGCCTTAGTAAACGTGAACACTGCAAAGAAGTGGTATCAGACTGGTTTGTAGTGGAGGAATTTGTTGCCAGTTTCTTTCATCTTTAATCCGTATTCATGTTGTAATGTAGTAACTTTTGTGGCACAAATACCACAATATGGCAGAAACACTATGTTTTGGCACAAATACTTTGATTTGGTATACTTTAGCTTCTTCACCCCTTTTCAGCAAAATTTTCATTTTTTCACCCTTTTCAGCACAAATTCCATTTTTGGGGCTGTTTTCAGAAAAAAAAACTCTTTTAAGGAGAAACTCTGCTGATTCATCTCTTTTCAGCGCAAGTTTCTGCTCCTTTGCCTCTTTTCTGCAGAAATTCTGCTGATTCACCTCTTTTCTGCAAAATTTTCAGCCTTTTGACCTCTTATCAGCACAATTCTCAGCAGCTTCTGCTAATTTCAGCAGAGTAAGTAATGACACGTCTCTGCAGTTCAAAGGTCGTATGCGTTCAATCCCACCTTGGTCAACATTTTTTTCCCTACAAATTTATACACTATCACAGACCTCTAATTTATATTGCTAATTTCTTTCACTACAAATGAGTAGTGCAAAACATACTATGTCTGTCTGCAACATCACAGTATATCTGTTATGTTATAGTATTACGACTAAATCACAGTATTTCTGCCAATTCAAGGAGGCTGACTGTTACTAAGTGCATCAGTGTACATAGGTCATCTGTTGTGTTGGAGTGCCCTCTTGTGGCGCCTTTTGGATAGTGCCTAAGTAAATGTGAACACTGCAAAGAAGTGGTATCAGACTGGTTTGTAGTGGAGGAATTTGTTGCCAGTTTCTTTCATCTTTAATCCGTATTCATGTTGTAATGTAGTAGTACCACAATATGGCAGAAACACTATGTTTTGGCACAAATACTTTGATTTGGTATACTTTAGCTTCTTCACCCCTTTTCAGCAAAATTTTCATTTTTTCACCCCTTTTCAGCACAAATTCCAGCCTTTTGGCTGTATTCAGAAAAAAAAAAACCAACTCTTTTCAGCAGAAACTCTGCTGATTCATCTCTTTTCAGCGCACGCGTTTTATGATTTTAGCAGCTTTTCTAATATGGACCTCAGATTCTTGTTAATGCTCCATGGCAGAAATACATACAAGTACCCACCTGATGAAGCAGACAGAGGCAGTACCTCTGATTGGTGAATTTGAGCAGAAACAGGTTGTTTTACCTCTTTTCAGCAGAAATTCTGCTGATTCACCTCTTTTCTGCAGAAGTTTGAGCAGCTTCTGCTCATTTCAGCAGAATTATGAGTCTCTCCACCTCTTCTTTGCAAGAGTGAGTTTGGCTCAGTGAGATGAGTGGCTTCCTTGAGACCAGGAGGGCCAGTTTCAAATTCTGCTCACGGCAGTATTTTTTTTTCAGCACAAGTCCCTGCTTTTTCAGGTATTTTCAGCAAAAACATCTTTTCGGCAGAATTCTGCTGAAAATTCTGCTTATTCACCTCTTCTGCAAAATTTTCAGCCTTTTCACCTCTTATTAGCACAAATCTCAGCTGTTTTCAGAAAAAACACTTTTGAGCAGAAATTCTGCTGATTCATCTCTTTTCAGTGCAACTTTCTGCTTCTTTACCTCTTTTCTGCAGAAATTCTGCTGATTCACCTCTTTTCTGCAAAATTTTCAGCCTTTTCTCCTCTTATCAGCACAATTCTCAGCAGCTTCTGCTCATTTCAGCAAAAGTGTCAGTCTCTCCACCTCTTCATTGGGAGAATGAGTTTGGCTCAGTGAGATGAGTAGCTGCCTTGAGACCAGAAGGGCCGGGTTCGAATCCTGCTCATAGCAACATAGGAGGGTTTCTTTCACCACTTTTTAGCAAAATTTCGCCGTCTTTACCCCTTTGCAGTAGAATTTTTGCTGCTTTTCACCACTTTTAAGCAAAAATCTCTCCTTCTTCACTTGTTTTCAGCGGAATTTTCAGTTTCTTCACCACCATACAACTTTTGCAACTTTTCATCTTTTTCAGCTTTTCAGCAGACAGCTTCAGCGTTAAGGCATCCACACAGCATTTTCGCAGGAAATGCAAATTTTTCTAGTTATTCTTCAAGTTGCTTCCGACGCTTTTTTTGCCGTCTATCTACTGCCTCAGTTTTCAGCCGATTTTCTCCGTTCAAACTCTATACTGTTCTGCTCTTTCTGCTAATGTTTGCTATGACTTTTGGTGTTTATTACTCTTATACTTTTTAAAATATTACACTTTTTTTCCTTTAATTTGTCCCATTGAAATGAATGGAAAACTTCCACAATTCTGCTAAAACTTGCTTGTTTTTGAAACTTAACTACTTTGTCATACTTTCACCTAGAAACTCCATTCAAATTTTAAAATGTTCTCAGACTATTGGGCTATTCCTGAATGATTCAGCTTTTTCAGATCTTCTACCGTTTTAATTTTATACCTCTTTAAGTTTTCAGTTGCAAAATTGTGATTTTTCAGAAAATACATGCGTTGTTATGGTTGCTATGCAATTAACTCAGAGTGTGCACTCATCCTTTCTGAATTTTCTCTTCATGTCTGAACAACTTCTTGCTACTCGCTCAATTTCCACTCAACTCCCACAAATTATACATCAAAATGTAGGTATTTTTGCTGGCTTTCAGAAAATGTCACTATCATTGTTGTGGGACTCATAGATTTTTTGCAAATCTCCTCAGAGTAACATAAAGTCTCAAAACTCTCCATAGAAACTCAATGGAGAGTTTCTTCAAAATCAGCGCTGGAATTCTCTAATGAGAGGCATTTTCAAATCGTCATATCTCCTTAACGAAACAAAGTTGAGACATGATGCTTGTGCCAATATATCTTCAGACATTCCTGATGCTCACAATTCAAGAATTTTTTCCTCACCTATTACCGTTGAGAGCCATGAATTACACTTGTTTGAGGGTAGGAAATTTGTCCCTCGCTCAGATTTCTTCAGATTTCAAACTCTGGAAATGAGGCACTTTTTTTCTCTCGTCATATCTTTTGATGGATTTCCACAGAGACCTGAAAATTTCCATGACTGTTCACCAAAGCCTGCTGTTTCTTACGGTGAAAGAATGATTTTGATGCTCCATATAGATTTAGAGTTAGAAAACGTTGTTTGAGGGCAAGTCAAGGCAGTTTTGCTTCGCCTCTACTCAGTTACAGTGTATTACAAGTCATATATCTTCAATAATTTATATTTTATCTCTGAATTAAGAAGACCTGCAGATTCCCCATCTCTTCTGAACAAAACGGTGTCAGAATGACCATTCTATCTCCTACGGTTAGCAAATTATGGCCATTTGTTCAAGGGGAATCCTGAATGTGAGAAATACACTGCAGAAAACCCATAGCTCTCTCTGTGTCTGTGTGTGTAAGTGCTGATTACAGCAGGTGCAGCCAATTTAGCTGACCTAGATATACCAAGCACAGACTCTTAACAGCCCCTGTACACTTTGCTCTCTGTGTATGTGTGTGTGAGTATCAATATTTCTCCCATGTTAAAGTATTACTCCTCCATAATAGTATTTGTGCTAAATCAAAGTACTTCTACTACATCTTAGTACTTCTGCTCAATCATAGTATTTCTGCTAAATCATAGTATTTTTGAAAAATCATGGTATTTGTGCCAAATCATGGTTTTGGGGCAGAACCATAATATTTATTTTATGTTATGAGATTACTACTAAGTGGAGGAATGTCTGTTATGTTATAGTATATTTGCTGAATATAGTATATCTGCCAAATCATAGTATTTATCCCAAATCATAGTGTTTATGCAAAATTACAGTATTTCTGCTAAAAAGCAGAAATAGTACCTTTAGCAGAAATTTCTGTCAAAAGATATTATTTATGTTAAAACATAGTATTTCTGCCAAATCATAGTATTTGTACTTATTCATAGTACTTGTGCCAAATCATAGTATTTGTACCCAATCGTAGTATTTCTGCAATATCATCGTATTTGTGCCAAATCATGGTATTTTTGCCAAATCATGGTTTTGGGGCAAATCATGTTATTTGTGTCCAGTTAAAATTTCTGTTATATTATAGTGTTACTACTAAGTCGTAGAATTTCTGTTATGTTATAGTATATCTGCTGATTATAGTATATGTGCCAAATCATAGTATTTATAGCAAATCATAGTATTACTGCCCAAACATAGTATTTCTGCCAAATTGTAGTATTTGTGCAAAAACATAGAATTTCTGCAAAATCATAGTATATCTGTTATGTTATAGTATTACTACTAAGGCATAGTATTCCTACCAAATCATAGTATTCCAAATCATAGTATTACTGCAATTCCATAGTATTTGAGCGAAATCGTAGTATTTGTGCAAAAACATAGCATGTCTGCAAAATCACATTATATCTGCTATGTTATAGTATTACTACTAAGGCATAGTATTTCTACCAAATCATAGTATTCCTTCAAAATCATAGTATCACTGCAATTTCATAGTATTTGAGCGAAACTGTAGTATTTGTACTAAATCATGGTACTTGTGCCAAATCATAGTATTTTTGCAAATCATATTATTTGAACCAAAACATTGTATTTGTACGAAGTCATAGTATTTCTTCTAAATCATAGTATTTCACCCAAATCTCAGTAGTTGTGCTAAAACCCAGTATTATTGCCAAATCGTAGTATTTGTACTGAAACATAGTATTTGTGCCAATAAGAGTTTTTGTACTAAATCATAGTACTTGTGCCAAATCATAGTATTTCTGCCATATTGTGCTAGTTGTGCAAAAACATAGACTGTCTGCAAAATCATAGTATATCTGTTATGTTATAGTATTACTACTAAGTCACAGTATTTCTGCCAATTCGTAGTATTTGTACTAAATCATACTACTCGTGCCAAATCATAGTATTCAAATCAAAATATAGTATTTGTACCAAAGCATTGTATTTGTAATGAAGTACAGTATTTCTGCCAAATCATAGAATTACTGCAATTTCATAGTATTTTGAGGAATCCCTTTTGTTATAGTATTACTTCTAAGTCATAGTATTTCTGCTTTGTCATAGTATTTGTACTGAAACATAGTATTTCTGCCAAATCATAGTATTACTGCTATTTCATATTATTTGAGTGAAATTACAGTGTTTCTGCAAAGACATAGTATTTCTGCCAAATCATAGTATTACTGCTATTTCATAGTATTTGAGTGAAATTACAGTGTTTCTGCAAAAACATTGGTTGGTATTGGTTTTAGTTACCTTTGGCATATGTGCTAGTTAGCAATAGCTATGGCAGCCCAGTTATTTGATTGTTTTGGGCTTGTTCCTGCTTTTTTTTTTTTCCCCTGCAAATTTATGTGAATTTGTACACTGTAATATCGCTGTATTACGTAATGGCTAAGTAGGAGGCTGACTGTTACTAAGTGCATCAGTGTACATAGGTCATCTCTTGTGTTGGAGTGCCCTCTTGTGGCGCCTTTTGGGTAGTACCTTAGTAAACGTGAACACTGCAAAGAAGTGGTATCAGACTGGTTTGTAGTGGAGGAATTTGTTGCCAGTTTCTTTCATCTTTAATCCGTATTCATGTTGTAATGTAGTAGTACCACAATATGGCAGAAACACTATGTTTTGGCACAAATACTTTGATTTGGTATACTTTAGCTTCTTCACCCCTTTTCAGCAAAATTTTCATTTTTTTCACCCCTTTTCAGCACAAATTCCAGCTTTTTGGCTGTTTTCAGAAAAAAAACTCTTTTCAGCAGAAACTCTGCTGATTCATCTCTTTTCAGCGCAAGTTTCTGCTTCTTTGCCTCTTTTCTGCAGAAATTCTGCTGGTTTACCTCTTTTCTGCAAAACTTTCAGCCTTTTGACCTCTTATCAGCACAATTCTCAGCAGCTTCTGCTCATTTCAGCAGAATTGTCCGTCTCTCCACAACAACTTTTGCAACTTTTCATCTTTTTCAGCTTTTCAGCAGACAGCTTCAGCGTCAAGGCATCCACACAGCATTTTCGCAGAGGAAATGCAAATTTTTCTAGTTGTGTGGATGCCCTAAAGGGCTTCCACACTATTGAGTTCCTGTTTCTCTTTATTCTTTATTATTATTCTTCAAGTTGCTTCCCAGACGCTTTTTTTGCCGCTTAACTACTCCTTCAGTTTTCAGCCGATTTTCTCAGTTCAAACTTTAAAAATTCTGCTCTTTCTGCTAATGTTTGCTATGACTTTTGGTGCTGATAATTTCTATACTTTTGAGATATTGAATTTTTTTGCAATATTTTTTGCCCATTTTGCACATTATCAGTGGCCTCACTAGTTTTCCTTGCCCGGTTGAGCCGTGTTTTAGCTCAGTGAGATAAGCAGCCGTTCTCAGACTGGGAGACCCGGGTTCAAATCCCGCTTATGGCAACATTTCTTTCAGTTAACAGTTAAACTGTTTTAACTCAATTTCAGCTTTTTCACCCCTTTTCAGCAAAATTTTCAGTTTTTTCACCACTTTTCAGCACAAATCCCAACTTTTTCTGCTGTTTTCAGCAAAACATCTTTTCAGCAGAATTCTGAAAAGACTTCTGCAGAACTCTTTTCAGCAGAAATTCTGCTGATTGAACTCTTTTCAGGAGAATTTTCACCTCTTTTCAGCCCAAATTCTGCTTATTCACCTCTTCTGCAAAATTTTTCAGCCTTTTCACCTCTTATTAGCACAAGTCTCAGCTGTTTTCAGGAAAAACTGTTTTGAGCAGAAATTCTGCTGATTCATCTCTTTTCAGCGCAACTTTCTGCTTCTTTACCTCTTTTCAGCAGAAATTCTGCTGATTCACCTCTTTTCTGCAAAATTTTCAGCCTTTTCTCCTCTTATCATCACAATTCTCAGCAGCTTCTGCTCATTTCAGCAGAGTTGGCCGTCTCTCCACCTCTTCTTGGTCAGAATGAGTTTAGCTCAGTGAGATGAGTAGCTGCCTTGAGAGCAGGAGGCCCAGGTTCGAATCCAGCTCAGGGCAATTTTTTTTTTTTCACCACCATACAACTTTTTGCAACTTTTCATCTTTTTCAGTTTTTGAGCAGACAGCTTCAGCAATAAGGCATCCACACAGCATTTTCGCAGGAAATGCAAATTTTTCTAGTTGTGTGGATGCCCTAAAAGGGCTTCCACACTATTGAGATCCTGTTTCTCTTTCTTCTTTATTATTATTCTTCAAGTTGCTTCCGTACGTTTTTTGCCGTTTAACTACTGCCTCAGTTTTCAGCCGATTTTCTCCGTTCAAACTCTATACTGTTCTGCTCTTTCTGCTAATGTTTGCTATGACTTTTGGTGTTTACTACTGTTATACTTTTTAAAATATTACACTTTTTCCTTTAATTTGTCCCATTGAAATGAATGGAAATCTTCAGAAATTCTGCTAAAACTTGCTTGTTTTTGAAACTTAACTACTTTGTCATACTTTCACCTAGAAACTCCATTCAAACTTTAAAATGTTCTCAGACTATTGGACTATTGCTGTGTGATTCAGCTTTTTCAGATCTTCTACCGTTTTAATTTTATACCTCTTTAAGTTTTCAGTTGCAAAATTGGGATTTTTCAGAAAATACATGCGTTGTTATGGTTGCTATGCAATTAACTCAGAGTGTGCACTCGTCCTTTCTGAATTTTCTCTTCATGTCTGAACGACTTCTTGCTACTCGCTCAATTTCCACTCAACCCCCACAAATTATACATCAAAACGTAGGTATTTTTGCTGGCTTTCAGAAAATGTCACCATCATTGTTGTGGGACTTATAGATTTTTTGCAAATCTCCTCAGAGTAACATAAAGTCTCAAAACTCTCCATAGAAACTCAATGGAGAGTTTGTTCAAAATCAGCGCTGGAATTCTCTAATGAGAGGCATTTTCAAATCGTCATATCTCCTTAACGAAACAAAGTTGAGACATGAGGCTTGTGCCCATATATCTTCAGACATCCCTGATGCTCACAATTCAAGAATTTTTTTCCCACCTATTACCGTTTTGAGATGAGTTACACTTGTTTGAGGGTAGGAAATTCGTGCCTTGCTCAGATCTCTTCAGATTTCAAACTCTGGAAATGAGGCACTTTTTCTCTCGTCATATCTTTTTGATGGATTTCAACAGAGACCTGAAAATTTCCATGACTGTTCACCAAAGCCTGCTGTTTCTTACGGTGAAAGAATGATTTTGATGCTCCATATAGATTTAGAGTTACAAAACGTTGTTTGAGGGCAAGTCAAGGCAGTTTTGCTTTGCCTCTACTCAGTTACAGTGTGTTACAAGTCATATATCTTCAATAATTTATATTTTATCTCTGAATTATGAAGACCTGCAGATTCCCCATCTCTTCTGAACAAAACGGTGTCAGAATGACCGTTCTAGCTCCTACGGTTAGGAAATTATGGCCATTTGTTCGAGGGGAATCCTGAATGTGAGAAATACACTGCAGAAAACTTATACCTCTCTGTGTGTGTGTGTGTGTAAGTGCTGATTACAGCAGGTGCAGCCAATTTAGCTGACCTAGATATACCAAGCACAGACTCTTAACAGCCACTGTACACTTTGCTCTCTCTGTGTGTGTGTGTGAGTATCAATATTTCTCCCATGTTAAAGTATTACTCCTCCATAATAGTATTTGTGCTAAATCAAAGTACTTCTACTACATGTTAGTACTTCTGCTCAATCATAGTATTTCTGCTAAATCGTAGTATTTTTGACAAATCATGGTATTTGTGCCAAATCATGGTTTTGGGGCAGAACCATAATATTTATTTTATGTTATGAGATTACTACTAAGTGGAGGAATGTCTGTTATGTTATAGTATATTTGCTGAATATAGTATATCTGCCAAATCATAGTATTTATCCCAAATCATAGTGTTTATGCAAAATTACAGTATTTCTGCTAAAAAGCAGAAATAGTACCTTTAGCAGAAATTTCTGTCAAAAGATATTATTTATGTTAAAACATAGTATTTCTGCTAAGTCATAGTATTTCTGCCAAATCATAGTATTTGTACTTATTCATAGTACTTGTGCCAAATCATAGTATTTGTACCCAATCATAGTATTTCTGCAATATCATCGTATTTGTGCCAAATCATGGTATTTTTTTGCCAAATCATGGTTTTGGGGCAAATCATGTTATTTGTGTCCAGTTAAAATTTCTGTTATATTATAGTGTTACTACTAAGTCGTAGAATTTCTGTTATGTTATAGTATATCTGCTGATTATAGTATATGTGCCAAATCATAGTATTTATAGCAAATCATAGTATTACTGCCCAAACATAGTATTTCTGCCAAATTGTAGTATTTGTGCAAAAACATAGAATTTCTGCAAAATCATAGTATATCTGTTATGTTATAGTATTACTACTAAGGCATAGTATTCCTATCAAATCATAGTATTCCAAATCATAGTATTACTGCAATTCCATAGTATTTGAGCGAAATCGTAGTATTTGTGCAAAAACATACTATGTCTGCAAAATCACATTATATCTGCTATGTTATAGTATTACTACTAAGGCATAGTATTTCTACCAAATCATAGTATTCCTTCAAAATCATAGTATCACTGCAATTTCATAGTATTTGAGCGAAACTGTAGTATTTGTACTAAATCATGGTACTTGTGCCAAATCATAGTATTTTTGCAAATCATATTATTTGAACCAAAACATTGTATTTGTAACGAAGTCATAGTATTTCTTCTAAATCATGGTATTTCACCCAAATCTCAGTAGTTGTGCTAAAACCCAGTATTATTGCCAAATCGTAGTATTTGTACTGAAACATAGTATTTGTGCCAATAAGAGTATTTGTACTAAATCATAGTACTTGTGCCAAATCATAGTATTTCTGCCATATTGTGCTAGTTGTGCAAAAACATAGACTGTCTGCAAAATCATAGTATATCTGTTATGTTATAGTATTACTACTAAGTCACAGTATTTCTGCCAATTCGTAGTATTTGTACTAAATCATACTACTCGTGCCAAATCATAGTATTGAAATCAAAATATAGTATTTGTACCAAAGCATTGTATTTGTAATGAAGTACAGTATTTCTGCCAAATCATAGAATTACTGCAATTTCATAGTATTTTGAGGAATCCCTTTTGTTATAGTATTACTTCTAAGTCATAGTATTTCTGCTTTGTCATAGTATTTGTACTGAAACATAGTATTTCTGCCAAATCATAGTATTACTGCTATTTCATATTATTTGAGTGAAATTACAGTGTTTCTGCAAAGACATAGTATTTCTGCCAAATCATAGTATTACTGCTATTTCATAGTATTTGAGTGAAATTACAGTGTTTCTGCAAAAACATTGGTTGGTATTGGTTTTAGTTACCTTTAGCGTATGCGCTAGTTAGCAATAGCTATGGCAGCCCAGTTATTTTATTGTTTTGGGCTTGTTCCTGCTTTTTTTTTTCCCCTGCAAATTTATGTGAATTTGTACACTGTAATATCGCTGTATTACGTAATGGCTAAGTAGGAGGCTGACTGTTACTAAGTGCATCAGTGTACATAGGTCATCTGTTGTGTTGGAGTGCCCTCTTGTGGCGCCTTTTGGGTAGTGCCTTAGTAAACGTGAACACTGCAAAGAAGTGGTATCAGACTGGTTTGTAGTGGAGGAATTTGTTGCCAGTTTCTTTCATCTTTAATCCGTATTCATGTTGTAATGTAGTAGTACCAGAATATGGCAGAAACACTATGTTTTGGCACAAATACTTTGATTTGGTATCCTTTAGCTTCTTCACCCCTTTTCAGCAAAATTTTCATTTTTTTCACCCCTTTTCAGCACAAATTCCAGCTTTTTTGGCTGTTTTCAGAAAAACAAAACTCTTTTGAGCAGAAACTCTGCTGATTCATCTCTTTTCAGCGCAACTTATTGCTTCTTTAGCTCTTTTCTGCAGAAATTCTGCTGATTCACCTCTTTTCTGCAAAATGTTCAGCCTTTTCACCTCTTATCAGCACAAATCTCAGCTGTTTTCAGAAAAAAAACTCTTTTGAGCAGAAATTCTGCTGATTCATCTCTTTTCAGGGCAACTTATTGCTTCTTTACCTCTCTTTTCTGCAGAAATTCTGCTGATTCACCTCTTTTCTGCAAAATTTTCAGCCTTTTCACTTCTTCTCAGCACAGTTCTCAGCAGCTTCTGCTCATTTAGCAAAATTGTCAGTTGCTCCATCTCTTGCTTTTGTGAGAATGAGTTTGGTTCAGTGAGATGAGCAGCTACCTTGAGACCAGAAGGGCCAGGTTCAAACCCGGTCATGGCAAAAGCTGTTTTCAGTTTTCTTTTGTTCTGCCTCTTTTCTGCAGAAGTTCTGCTCATTCACCTCATCTCTTGTGTTGGAGTGCCCTCTTGTGGCGCCTTTTGGGTAGTGCCTTAGTAAACGTGAACACTGCAAAGAAGTGGTATCAGACTGGTTTGTAGTGGAGGAATTTGTTGCCAGTTTCTTTCATCTTTAATCCGTATTCATGTTGTAATGTAGTAACTTTTGTGGCACAAATACCACAATATGGCAGAAACACTATGTTTTGGCACAAATACTTTGATTTGGTATACTTAAGCTTCTTCACCCCTTTTCAGCAAAATTTTCATTTTTTCACCCCTTTTCAGCACAAATTCCATTTTTGGGGCTGTTTTCAGAAAAAAACAACTCTTTTAACGAGAAACTCTGCTGATTCATCTCTTTTCAGCGCAAGTTTCTGCTCCTTTGCCTCTTTTCTGCAGAAATTCTGCTGATTCACCTCTTTTCTGCAAAATTTTCAGCCTTTTCACCTCTTATCAGCACAATTCTCAGCAGCTTCTGCTAATTTCAGCAGAGTAAGTAATGACACGTCTCTGCAGTTCAAAGGTCGTCGTGCGTTCAATCCCACCTTGGTCAACATTTTTTTTTCCCTACAAATTTATACACTATCACAGACCTCTAATTTATATTGCTAATTTCTTTCACTACAAATGAGTAGTGCAAAAACATACTATGTCTGTCTGCAACATCACAGTATATCTGTTATGTTATAGTATTACTACTAAATCACAGTATTTCTGCCAATTCAAGGAGGCTGACTGTTACTAAGTGCATCAGTGTACATAGGTCATCTGTTGTGTTGGAGTGCCCTCTTGTGGCGCCTTTTGGATAGTGCCTTAGTAAATGTGAACACTGCAAAGAAGTGGTATCAGACTGGTTTGTAGTGGAGGAATTTGTTGCCAGTTTCTTTCATCTTTAATCCGTATTCATGTTGTAATGTAGTAGTACCACAATATGGCAGAAACACTATGTTTTGGCACAAATACTTTGATTTGGTATACTTTAGCTTCTTCACCCCTTTTCAGCAAAATTTTCATTTTTTTCACCCTTTTCAGCACAAATTCCAGCCTTTTGGCTGTATTCAGAAAAAAAACTCTTTTCAGCAGAAACTCTGCTGATTCATCTCTTTTCAGCGCACGTTTTATGATTTTAGCAGCTTTTCTAATATGGACCTCAGATTCTTGTTAATGCTCCATGGCAGAAATACATACAAGTACCCACCTGATGAAGCAGACAGAGGCAGTACCTCTGATTGGTGAATTTGAGCAGAAACAGGTTGTTTTACCTCTTTTCAGCAGAAATTCTGCTGATTCACCTCTTTTCTGCAGAAGTTTGAGCAGCTTCTGCTCATTTCAGCAGAATTATGAGTCTCTCCACCTCTTCTTTGCAAGAGTGAGTTTGGCTCAGTGAGATGAGTGGCTTCCTTGAGACTAGGAGGGCCAGTTTCAAATCCTGCTCACGGCAGTATTTTTTTTTTCACCACTTTTCAGCACAAGTCCCTGCTTTTTCAGGTATTTTCAGCAAAAACATCTTTTCGGCAGAATTCTGCTGAAAATTCTGCTTATTCACCTCTTCTGCAAAATTTTCAGCCTTTTTCACCTCTTATTAGCACAAATCTCAGCTGTTTTCAGAAAAAACACTTTTGAGCAGAAATTCTGCTGATTCATCTCTTTTCAGTGCAACTTTCTGCTTCTTTACCTCTTTTCTGCAGAAATTCTGCTGATTCACCTCTTTTCTGCAAAATTTTCAGCCTTTTCTCCTCTTATCAGCACAATTCTCAGCAGCTTCTGCTCATTTCAGCAAAAGTGTCAGTCTCTCCACCTCTTCATTGGGAGAATGAGTTTGGCTCAGTGAGATGAGTAGCTGCCTTGAGACCAGGAGGGCGGGTTGAATCCTGCTCATGGCAACATAGGAGGGGTTTCTTTCACCACTTTTTAGCAAAATTTCGCCGTCTTTACCCCTTTGCAGTAGAATTTTTTGCTTTTCACCACTTTTAAGCAAAAATCTCTCCTTCTTCACTTGTTTTCAGCGGAATTTTCAGTTTCTTCACCACCATACAACTTTTTGCAACTTTTCATCTTTTTCAGCTTTTCAGCAGACAGCTTCAGCGTTAAGGCATCCACACAGCATTTTCGCAGGAAATGCACATTTTTCTAGTTCTTTATTATTGTGTGGATGCTTTATGCATCCACACTATTGAGTTCCTGTTTCTCTTTATTCTTTATTCTACTTTATTATTATTCCAGTTGCCACTTTTTGTACGTTTTTTGGCACTTAACTAGTCCCACAATTTTCAGCCGATTTTCACCGTTCAAATTTTAAACTATTCTGCTATTTCTGCTAATTCCTGCTATGACTTTTGGTATTTTATACTGTTATACTTTTTAAAATATTAAGCTTTTTTCCTTTAATTTGTCCCATTGAAATGAATGGGAAACTTCTGCAATTCTGCTAAAACTTGCTTGTTTTTGAAACTTAACTACTTTTTCCTACTTTCACATAGAACAACCATTCAAACTTTAAAATGTTCACAAATTATTGGGCTATTCATAAATGATTCAGCTTTTTCATATCTGTTACCGTTTTCATCTTATCCCTCTTTAAGTTTTGAGTTGCAAAATTGTAATTTTTCACAAAATACATGCGTTGTTATGGTTGCTATGCAGTTGGTTCTAAGTGAGCCACTGTACCTTTGGCAATTTTCTCTTCATGTCCGAACAACTTCTTGCTACTCACTCAATTTTCACTCAACCCACACAAATTATACATCAAAACGTAGGTATTTTTGCTGGCTTTCAGAAAATGTCACCATCATTGTTGTGAAATTTATAGAATTTTGGCAAATCTCCTCAGACCAACACAAAGTCAGAAAACTCTCCATAGAAAGTCAATGGAGAGTTTGTTCAAAATCATCGCTTGATTTCTGTAATGAGAGGCATATTCGAATCGTCATATCTCCTTAACGAAGCCGGGTTACGACATGAGGCTTGTCCCGTATATCTTCAGACACTCCTGACGCTCACAATTCAAGAATTATTTTCTCACCTATTACCGTTCTGAAATGAGTTAGACTTGTTTGAGGGTAGGAAATTCGAGTCGATTCGCTCAGATTTCTTCAGATTTCAAACTCTGGAAATGAACCACTTTTTTTCTCTCGTCATATCTTTTTGATAGATTTCCACAAAGACCTGAAAATTTCCATGACTGTTCACCAAAGCCTGCTGTCTCTTACGGTGAAAGAATTATATCGATACTCCAAATAGATTTAGAGTTAGAAAGCGTTGTTTGAGGGCAAGTCAAGGCAGTTTTTGCTTTGCTCTACTCAGTTATGGTGCATTACAAGTCAAATATCTTTAATAATTCATATTTTAATGATAAATTGTAAACACTTTAAGATTCCCCCATCTCTTCTGAACAAAACGGTGTAAGAATGACCGTTCTAGCCCCTACGGTTAGGAAATTATGGCCATTTGTTTGAGAGGAATCCTCACTATGAAAAATACACTGCAGAAATCCTGTCTCTGTGCTCTGTGTGTGTAAAAACGGCTGCACCTGTTTTGGCGGGAAAAAGTACACAGGCTCTCTGATTGGTGGATTCAAATTTAGCAGCTCCCAGGCTGCTTGACTGACCTAGAAACTTGATTTTCTCTCAGTGTGTGTGTGTGTGTGTGTGTGTGTGTGTGTGTGTGTGTGTGTGTGTGTGTGTGTGAGAGAGAGGGCGAGAGAGAGAGAGAGAGAGAGAGGGCGAGAGAGGGCGAGAGAGAGTTTTTATGGGAGCATCTTATTGTATGATTTAAATTCAATATATTTAGACTGGTTGACTGAATTTGATCCTGTGTGTGTCTCTCTGTGCTTGTGGGACTTTTTGCAGCTGTCCATTTTGCTTTTCCAATTTTTCTATTTAAGTTATTACTATCGTGCTAAGTCATAGCATTTGTGCTGCTTTTCAGTATTTGTGCTAAATACAGCATTTCTGCTAAATCATACTATTTCTGCTATTTTATAAGATTTGTGCTAAATACAGCATTTGTGCTAAATCATACTATTTCTGCTATTTTATAGGATTTGTACTTAATATAATATTTCTGCTTAATTATAGTATTTCTGCCATTTTATAGTATTTGTGCTAAAACATAGTATTTCTACTAAATGCAGTATTTCTGGGTAATCATTGTATTTCTATATATTTCTGCCAGGTCCCCAGGGAGTCAGTCCTAATATTCAAATTGACATATCAGGACCTGGACGGCTTCCCAGCCAGCCAATCATATCTGAGTCCTGGCACATTCAAATTTGCATATTGGGACCTTCATGGCTTCCCAGCCAGCCAATCATATCTGAGTCCTGGCACATTTAAATTTGCATATTGGGACCTATTCCCCTATGTCTTCTGAATAAAATGGTCTAAGAATGACTGTTTTAGCCCCTACGGTTAGAAATTTATGGCTGTTTGTTTGAGGGGAATTCTCACTATGAGAAATAGACTGCAAAAATCCTGTCTCTCTCTGTGCTGCATGTGTAAAAGCCTGCACTTGGTGCACCAGTTTTGGCGGGAAAAAGCACACAGCCTCTCTGATTGGTGGATTCAAATTGAGAAGGTCACAGCTGTTTGACTGACCTAGAAACATGCTGTTAACAGCCCCTGTTCACTTTCTGCTGCTGCTGCTGCTGCTGTGTGTGTGTGTGTGTGTGTGTGTGTGTGTGTGTGTGTGTGTGTGTGTGTGTGTGTGTGTGTGTGTGTGTGTGTGTGTGTGTGTGTGTGTGAGAGAGACAGGAAGGGAGGCGAGAGAGAGTTTTATGGGAGCATCTTATTGTATGATTTTAATTCAATATATTTAGACTGGTTGACTGAATTTGGTCCTGTGTGTGTCTCTCTGTGCATGTGTGTTTCAATATGTGTCCATATTTGTGATTGTGTGACTGTTATACTTTTTTTGCTGATTTTCTTTTCATTTAACAATTACATTTGAGGGACCCTTAGCATGTTCAGGATTTTTCAGCTGTCCATTTTGCTTTTCCAATTTTTTCTATTTAAGTTATTACTATTGTGCTAAGTCATAGCATTTCTGCTGCTTTTCAGTATTTGTGCTAAATACAGCATTTCTGCTATTTTATAAGATTTGTGCTAAATATAGTATTTCTGCCAAATATAGTATTTCTGTCAAATTACAGCATTTCTGCTATGTTGTACTGTTTCTCTAAATCATAGTATTTCTGTAATGTTTAAGAATGTTTGGTGTTAAGGTTCAATGTTGAGAGAGGAATCCAAAAATAACCACAGATCCGGTCCGGTGTGCAATTAGACAGCATTTTAATAAATACATGTGTGAGTCCGACCGCTGTGCAGATTTCAGCGTCGAACTGAACTTACAATCATTAGACAAAGGCTTTATAGGGTTTGCAGTCTTCCTGTTACCAGGCAGACTTAAACAAAGCATACGTCACTCCAAAACCACAATGACTCTTAACATAGTCTAAAACAACATCGTCTTGGCGTCGACGGCAGGTGCTTCCTGTCTCCATCCTGCCCAGGCTTATCTTCCTGGAACATCAAGTCCATGTTCTGCACAAAATGTCACTCATACAGGCACAACTTTGCAGTTATAAACTCTTACCTACTAACTGAGTCTATCTGTGTGTGTGTGCACGTGCGGGGCTGCGTGCATGCTGTGTACTGCGACGTGTCATGACCTCTCGTACTATATGTGTCTGTATGTGTGTCTCGCCCTTAAATGCTCTCTTTGCTTTCAGTTTCACTTCTGCAAAAGCCTGCAACTTCAAAAGCCTATAACTTCCTGTCTCTGCCCTCTACACAGAAACACTGAGATCACAGAAGCATTAAAACATTTAAAATTATAGATTCAACTCAACCGTTTAAAGTGGTTCTTCTTGGACCTGTAATAAAGACTAATATAATACCCATATATTTGAACATCTGAATGCCCTGAATGCAACATCACTATTAACATGAAATGGTAATGATGATTATAAAATAGCAGCAAATAATAGCAGTAAAATATTCCTACTCCTCTCACTCCGGAGGAGTCATAACTTTTGTTGGATTTCCACAGAGACCTGAAAATTTCCATGACTGTTCACCAAAGCCTGCTGTCTCTTACGGTGAAAGAATGATATCTATACTCCAAATAGATTTAGAGTTAGAAAGCGTTGTTTGAGGGCAAGTCAAGGCAGATTTCACTTGCCTCTACTCAGTTATGGTGCATTAGAAGTCAAATATCTTCAATAATTCATATTTTAATGATAAATTGTCAACACTTTAAGATTCCCCATCTCTTCTGAACAAACGGTGTAAGAATGACCATTCTAGCCCCTACGGTTAGGAAATTATGGCCATTTGTTTGAGAGGAATCCTCACTATGAGAAATTCACTGCAGAAATCCTGTCTTTGTGCTCTGTGTGTGTAAAACGGCTGCACCTGTTTTGGCGGGAAAAAGTACACAGCCTCTCTGATTGGTGGATTCAAATTTAGCAGCTCCCAGGCTGCTTGACTGACCTAGAAACTTGATTTTCTCTGTGTGTGTGTGTGTGTGTGTGTGTGTGTGTGTGTGTGTGTGTGTGTGTGAGAGAGAGAGAGAGAGAGAGAGAGAGAGTTTTTATGGGAGCATCTTATTGTATGATTTAAATTCAATATATTTAGACTGGTTGACTGAATTTGATCCTGTGTGTGTCTCTCTGTGCTTGTGGGACTTTTTGCAGCTGTCCATTTTGCTTTTCCAATTTTTCTATTTAAGTTATTACTATTGTGCTAAGTCATAGCATTTGTGCTGCTTTTCAGTATTTGTGCTAAATACAGCATTTGTGCTAAATCATACAGCATTTCTGCTATTTTATAGGATTTGTACTTAATATAATATTTCTGCTTAATTATAGTATTTCTGCCATTTTATAGTATTTGTGCTAAAACATAGTATTTCTACTAAATGCAGTATTTCTGGGTAATCATTGTATTTCTATATATTTCTGCCAGGTCCCCAGGGAGTCAGTCCTAATATTCAAATTTACATATCAGGACCTGGACGGCTTCCCAGCCAGCCAATCATATCTGAGTCCTGGCACATTTAAATTTGCATATTGGGGCATTCATGGCTTCCCAGCCAGCCAATCATATCTGACTCCTGGCACATTCAAATTTGCATATTGGGACCTTCATGGCTTCTCAGCCAGCCAATCATATCTGAGTCCTGGCACATTCAAATTTGCATATTGTTGCCTTCATGGCTTCCCAGCCAGCCAATCATATCTGAGTCCTGGCACATTCAAATTTGCATATTGGGACCTTCATGGCTTCCCAGCCAGCCAATCATATCTGAGACCTGGCACATTTAAATTTGCATATTGGGACCTTCGTGGCTTCTAAGCCCACCAATCATCTATGTCATATATCTCTAATATTTCATATTTTTATTTTAAATGGTCAGCATTTCAAGATTCCCCTATGTCTTCTGAATAAAATGGTCTAAGAATGACTGTTTTAGCCCCTACGGTTAGAAATTTATGGCTGTTTGTTTGAGGGGAATTCTCACTATGAGAAATAGACTGCAAAAATCCTGTCTCTCTCTGTGCTGCATGTGAAAAGCCTGCACTTGGTGCACCAGTTTTGGCGGGAAAAAGCACACAGCCTCTCTGATTGGTGGATTCAAATTGAGAAGGTCACAGCTGTTTGACTGACCTAGAAACATGCTGTTAACAGCCCTGTTCACTTTCTGCTGCTGCTGCTGCTGCTGCTGCTGTGTGTGTGTGTGTGTGTGTGTGTGTGTGTGTGTGTGTGTGTGTGTGTGTGTGTGTGTGTGTGTGTGTGTGTGTGTGTGTGTGTGTGTGTGTGTGTGAGAGAGAGAGAGAAAGGGAGGCGAGAGAGAGTTTTATGGGAGCATCTTATTGTATGATTTTAATTCAATATATTTAGACTGGTTGACTGAATTTGGTCCTGTGTGTGTCTCTCTGTGCATGTGTGTTTCAATATGTGTCCATATTTGTGATTGTGTGACTGTTATACTTTTTTTTTGCTGATTTTCTTTTCATTTAACAATTACATTTGAGGGACCCTTAGCATGTTCAGGATTTTTTCAGCTGTCCATTTTGCTTTTCCAATTTTTCTATTTAAGTTATTACTATTGTGCTAAGTCATAGCATTTCTGCTGCTTTTCAGTATTTGTGCTAAATACAGCATTTCTGCTATTTTATAAGATTTGTGCTAAATATAGTATTTCTGTCAAATTACAGCATTTCTGCTATGTTGTACTGTTTCTCTAAATCATAGTATTTCTGTAATGTTTAAGAATGTTTGGCTAAATATATTCTTTCTGTTATCTTATACTATTTCTCCTAAATTCTTGTATTTTTGAGAAGTTATCGTGTTTCTGGTAAGTTACAATATTTCTGCTAAGTTCTGCTATGCTATTGTATTTCTGCCAAGTATTATGTTTCCTCTAAGATATTGCAGTTCTGCTAAGTCACTACATTTTAGCAAAGTTCCTTTGCTTCTGCAAAGATTTTACAATTTCTGCAACTTTTCAGCTTTTTCAGCTAGTTTCAGCAGAAAGCTTCAGCTTTAAAGCATCCACACTGCATTTTCGCAGGAAATGCAAATTCTTCTAGTTATTCTTCAAGTTGCTTCCGTACGTTTTTTGCCGTTTAACTACTGCCTCAGTTTTCAGCCGATTTTCTCCGTTCAAACTCTATACTGTTCTGCTCTTTCTGCTAATGTTTGCTATGACTTTTGGTGTTTATTACTGTTATACTTTTTAAAATATTACACTTTTTTCCTTTAATTTGTCCCATTGAAATGAATGGAAATCTTCAGAAATTCTGCTAAAACTTGCTTGTTTTTGAAACTTAACTACTTTGTCATACTTTCACCTAGAAACTCCATTCAAACTTTAAAATGTTCTCAGACTATTGGGCTATTGCTGTGTGATTCAGCTTTTTCAGATCTTCTACCGTTTTAATTTTATGCCTCTTTAAGTTTTCAGTTGCAAAATTGGGATTTTTCAGAAAATACATGCGTTGTTATGGTTGCTATGCAATTAACTCAGAGTGTGCACTCGTCCTTTCTGAATTTTCTCTTCATGTCTGAACGACTTCTTGCTACTCGCTCAATTTCCACTCAACCCCCACAAATTATACATCAAAACGTAGGTATTTTTGCTGGCTTTCAGAAAATGTCACCATCATTGTTGTGGGACTTATAGATTTTTGCAATTCTCCTCAGAGTAACATAAAGTCTCAAAACTCTCCATAGAAACTCAATGGAGAGTTTCTTCAAAATCAGCGCTGGAATTCTCTAATGAGAGGCATTTTCAAATCGTCATATCTCCTTAACGAAACAAAGTTGAGACATGAGGCTTGTGCCCATATATCTTCAGACATCCCTGATGCTCACAATTCAAGAATTTTTTTCCCACCTATTACCGTTTTGAGATGAGTTACACTTGTTTGAGGGTAGGAAATTCGTGCCTTGCTCAGATCTCTTCAGATTTCAAACTCTGGAAATGAGGCACTTTTTTTTCTCTCGTCATATCTTTTTGATTGATTTCAACAGAGACCTGAAAATTTCCATGACTGTTCACCAAAGCCTGCTGTTTCTTACGGTGAAAGAATGATTTTGATGCTCCATATAGATTTAGAGTTACAAAACGTTGTTTGAGGGCAAGTCAAGGCAGTTTTGCTTTGCCTCTACTCAGTTACAGTGTGTTACAAGTCATATATCTTCAATAATTTATATTTTATCTCTGAATTATGAAGACCTGCAGATTCCCCATCTCTTCTGAACAAAACGGTGTCAGAATGACCGTTCTAGCTCCCTACGGTTAGGAAATTATGGCCATTTGTTCGAGGGGAATCCTGAATGTGAGAAATACACTGCAGAAAACTTATACCTCTCTCTGTGTCTGTGTGTGTAAGTGCTGATTACAGCAGGTGCAGCCAATTTAGCTGACCTAGATATACCAAGCACAGACTCTTAACAGCCACTGTACACTTTGCTCTCTGTGTATGTGTGTGTGAGTATCAATATTTCTCCCATGTTAAAGTATTACTCCTCCATAATAGTATTTGTGCTAAATCAAAGTACTTCTACTACATGTTAGTACTTCTGCTCAATCATAGTATTTCTGCTAAATCGAAGTATTTTTGACAAATCATGGTATTTGTGCCAAATCATGGTTTTGGGGCAGAACCATAATATTTATTTTATGTTATGAGATTACTACTAAGTGGAGGAATGTCTGTTATGTTATAGTATATTTGCTGAATATAGTATATCTGCCAAATCATAGTATTTATCCCAAATCATAGTGTTTATGCAAAATTACAGTATTTCTGCTAAAAAGCAGAAATAGTACCTTTAGCAGAAATTTCTGTCAAAAGATATTATTTATGTTAAAACATAGTATTTCTGCTAAGTCATAGTATTTCTGCCAAATCATAGTATTTGTACTTATTCATAGTACTTGTGCCAAATCATAGTATTTGTACCCCATTATAGTATTTCTGCCATATCATCGTATTTGTGCCAAATCATGGGTTTTTTTGCCAAATCATGGTTTTGGGGCAAATCATGTTATTTGTGTCCAGTTAAAATTTCTGTTATATTATAGTGTTACTACTAAGTCGTAGAATTTCTGTTATGTTATAGTATATCTGCTGATTATAGTATATGTGCCAAATCGTAGTATTTATAGCAAATCATAGTATTACTGCCCAAACATAGTATTTCTGCCAAATTGTAGTATTTGTGCAAAACATAGAATTTCTGCAAAATCATAGTATATCTGTTATGTTATAGTATTACTACTAAGGCATAGTATTCCTATCAAATCATAGTATTCCAAATCATAGTATTACTGCAATTCCATAGTATTTGAGCGAAATCGTAGTATTTGTGCAAAACATACTATGTCTGCAAAATCACATTATATCTGCTATGTTATAGTATTACTACTAAGGCATAGTATTTCTACCAAATCATAGTATTCCTTCAAAATCATAGTATCACTGCAATTTCATAGTATTTGAGCGAAACTGTAGTATTTGTACTAAATCATGGTACTTGTGCCAAATCATAGTATTTTTTGCAAATCATGTTATTTGAACCAAAACATTGTATTTGTGCGAAGTCATAGTATTTCTTCTAAATCATGGTATTTCACCCAAATCTCAGTAGTTGTGCTAAAACCCAGTATTATTGCCAAATCGTAGTATTTGTACTGAAACATAGTATTTGTGCCAATAAGAGTATTTGTACTAAATCATAGTACTTGTGCCAAATCATAGTATTTCTGCCATATTGTGCTAGTTGTGCAAAAACATAGACTGTCTGCAAAATCATAGTATATCTGTTATGTTATAGTATTACTACTAAGTCACAGTATTTCTGCCAATTCGTAGTATTTGTACTAAATCATACTACTCGTGCCAAATCATAGTATTGAAATCAAAATATAGTATTTGTACCAAAGCATTGTATTTGTAATGAAGTACAGTATTTCTGCCAAATCATAGAATTACTGCAATTTCATAGTATTTTGAGGAATCCCTTTTGTTATAGTATTACTTCTAAGTCATAGTATTTCTGCTTTGTCATAGTATTTGTACTGAAACATAGTATTTCTGCCAAATCATAGTATTACTGCTATTTCATATTATTTGAGTGAAATTACAGTGTTTCTGCAAAGACATAGTATTTCTGCCAAATCATAGTATTACTGCTATTTCATAGTATTTGAGTGAAATTACAGTGTTTCTGCAAAAACATTGGTTGGTATTGGTTTTAGTTACCTTTAGCGTATGCGCTAGTTAGCAATAGCTATGGCAGCCCAGTTATTTTATTGTTTTGGGCTTGTTCCTGCTTTGTTTTTTTTCCCCTGCAAATTTATGTGAATTTGTACACTGTAATATCGCTGTATTACGTAATGGCTAAGTAGGAGGCTGACTGTTACTAAGTGCATCAGTGTACATAGGTCATCTCTTGTGTTGGAGTGCCCTCTTGTGGCGCCTTTTGGGTAGTGCCTTAGTAAACGTGAACACTGCAAAGAAGTGGTATCAGACTGGTTTGTAGTGGAGGAATTTGTTGCCAGTTTCTTTCATCTTTAATCCGTATTCATGTTGTAATGTAGTAGTACCACAATATGGCAGAAACACTATGTTTTGGCACAAATAGTTTGATTTGGTATACTTTAGCTTCTTCACCCCTGTAGGCAAAATTTTCATTTTTTTCACCCCTTTTCAGCACAAATTCCAGCTTTTTTGGCTGTTTTCAGAAAAACAAAACTCTTTTGAGCAGAAACTCTGCTGATTCATCTCTTTTCAGCGCAACTTATTGCTTCTTTAGCTCTTTTCTGCAGAAATTCTGCTGATTCACCTCTTTTCTGCAAAATGTTCAGCCTTTTCACCTCTTATCAGCACAAATCTCAGCTGTTTTCAGAAAAAAAACTCTTTTGAGCAGAAATTCTGCTGATTCATCTCTTTTCAGCGCAACTTATTGCTTCTTTACCTCTTTTCTGCAGAAATTCTGCTGATTCACCTCTTTTCTGCAAAATTTTCAGCCTTTTCACTTCTTCTCAGCACAGTTCTCAGCAGCTTCTGCTCATTTAGCAAAATTGTCAGTTGCTCCATCTCTTGCTTTTGTGAGAATGAGTTTGGTTCAGTGAGATGAGCAGCTACCTTGAGACCAGAAGGGCCAGGTTCAAATCCCGGTCATGGCAAAAGCTGTTTTCAGTTTTCTCTTTTGTTCTGCCTCTTTTCTGCAGAAGTTCTGCTCATTCACCTCATCTCTTGTGTTGGAGTGCCCTCTTGTGGCGCCTTTTGGGTAGTGCCTTAGTAAAGCGTGAACACTGCAAAGAAGTGGTATCAGACTGGTTTGTAGTGGAGGAATTGTTGCCAGTTTCTTTCATCTTTAATCCGTATTCATGTTGTAATGTAGTAACTTTTGTGGCACAAATACCACAATATGGCAGAAACACTATGTTTTGGCACAAATACTTTGATTTGGTATACTTTAGCTTCTTCACCCCTTTTCAGCAAAATTTTCATTTTTTTCACCCTTTTCAGCACAAATTCCATTTTTGGGGCTGTTTTCAGAAAAAACTCTCTTTTAAGGAGAAACTCTGCTGATTCATCTCTTTTCAGCGCAAGTTTCTGCTCCTTTGCCTCTTTTCTGCAGAAATTCTGCTGATTCACCTTTTTTCTGCAAAATTTTCAACCTTTTCACCTCTTATCAGCACAATTCTCAGCAGCTTCTGCTAATTTCAGCAGAGTAAGTAATGACACGTCTCTGCAGTTCAAAGGTCGTCGCGTTCAATCCCACCTTGGTCAACATTTTTTTTTCCTACAAATTTATACACTATCACAGACCTCTAATTTATATTGCTAATTTCTTTCACTACAAATGAGTAGTGCAAAAACATACTATGTCTGTCTGCAACATCACAGTATATCTGTTATGTTATAGTATTACTACTAAATCACAGTATTTCTGCCAATTCAAGGAGGCTGACTGTTACTAAGTGCATCAGTGTACATAGGTCATCTGTTGTGTTGGAGTGCCCTCTTGTGGCGCCTTTTGGATAGTGCCTTAGTAAATGTGAACACTGCAAAGAAGTGGTATCAGACTGGTTTGTAGTGGAGGAATTTGTTGCCAGTTTCTTTCATCTTTAATCTGTATTCATGTTGTAATGTAGTAGTACCACCATATGGCAGAAACACTATGTTTTGGCACAAATACTTTGATTTTGTATACTTTAGCTTCTTCACCCCTTTTCAGCAAAATTTTCATTTTTTCACCCCTTTTCAGCACAAATTCCAGCCTTTTGGCTGTATTCAAAAAAACCCAACTCTTTTCAGCAGAAACTCTGCTGATTCATCTCTTTCAGCGCACGTTTTATGATTTTAGCAGCTTTTCTAATATGGACCTCAGATTCTTGTTAATGCTCCATGGCAGAAATACATACAAGTACCCACCTGATGAAGCAGACAGAGGCAGTACCTCTGATTGGTGAATTTGAGCAGAAACAGGTTGTTTTACCTCTTTTCAGCAGAAATTCTGCTGATTCACCTCTTTTCTGCAGAAGTTTGAGCAGCTTCTGCTCATTTCAGCAGAATTATGAGTCTCTCCACCTCTTCTTTGCAAGAGTGAGTTTGGCTCAGTGAGATGAGTGGCTTCCTTGAGACCAGGAGGGCCAGTTTCAAATCCTGCTCACGGCAGTATTTTTTTTCACCACTTTTCAGCACAAGTCCCTGCTTTTTCAGGTATTTTCAGCAAAAACATCTTTTCGGCAGAATTCTGCTGAAAATTCTGCTTATTCACCTCTTCTGCAAAATTTTCAGCCTTTTCACCTCTTATTAGCACAAATCTCAGCTGTTTTCAGAAAAAACACTTTTGAGCAGAAATTCTGCTGATTCATCTCTTTTCAGTGCAACTTTCTGCTTCTTTACCTCTTTTCTGCAGAAATTCTGCTGATTCACCTCTTTTCTGCAAAATTTTCAGCCTTTTCTCCTCTTATCAGCACAATTCTCAGCAGCTTCTGCTCATTTCAGCAGAATTATGAGTCTCTCCACCTCTTCTTTGCAAGAGTGAGTTTGGTTCAGTGAGATGAGCAGCTACCTTGAGACTAGGAGGGCCGGGTTCGAATCCTGCTCATGGCAACATAGGACGGGTTTCTTTCACCACTTTTTTAGCAAAATTTCGCCGTCTTTACCCCTTTGCAGTAGAATTTTTTGCTTTTCACCACTTTTAAGCAAAAATCTCTCCTTCTTCACTTGTTTTCAGCGGAATTTTCAGTTTCTTCACCACCATACAACTTTTTGCAACTTTTCATCTTTTTCAGCTTTTCAGCAGACAGCTTCAGCGTTAAGGCATCCACACAGCATTTTCGCAGGAAATGCAAATTTTTCTAGTTATTATTATTATCTATTCCGTACATTTTTTGTAGTCCTACTACTTCAAAACCGTTCAACTTAGAAAAACCATTCAAACACCGTTAGATTCCTCTTCTTTTGGACATGACTGCTTGTATTTTTTTCATTTCTAACATTTATATTTTTAAAATTATTCAACTTTTTTCAACAAAAATTCCCCATGTATTTCAATGGGGAGACCCTTCAAATCCTCATTCAACTTACTCATTTTCAAACTGTATCTACTTCAACATACGTTGACATAGAGCCACCATTCAAACTTTAAAACGAAGACAAGACATTCAACTATTCAACTTGTATTTATCTTTTCAATATCTGTTATACTTTTTCTTCAGTTCCAGTTTAAGTTTCATGATGTTTTTTCAGCCATTTCAGCGTTTATAATGGGTGTGTATGGGACGGAATGTTGGGGCTAGAGTGAGACAGCTCAACTGCTAGAGTGAGAGGAGCGAAAAAATTAATCTGAAAATATTTTTTAAAACTGCTGCTGTGTCCGCAGCGTTTGCTCTACAGGTATGATTTTACCCTCAAAACGTAGCCATCGCTGTCCTCTTTCATCCAATGTGTTTACTATTGTGCTAGGTGTTATGGTTCTTTCATAAATGTCACCAATGCACAGCCTCCTCCCTCCAACTCCTCCATAGACTCCAATGTTAAAATGGCTCAGAAAGTTCCTTTGAAAATCAGAAGAGCAGGCTGTCTTTACACTGTCACCACGTCCATATAATAAACTCCACAGGCATGAAAACTGAGAATTAAGTAGACTAGCCATTGCTGCCGCTCACGGTGAAAGAATTTTGTCAATACGACCTATACTTTTCATTTGGGAGCGATTTGTTTCGGCCTGACTTTTCTGTTCATTTTAAGCAGCAAAAGTGAGGTGCATGTCTGCGTGTGTATGGGGCCACTGGGTGCAGTCACTATAGCAACCAGGCTCACACCTGCCTGCTTAACAAGCTCTCTCTCTCACTGTGCCAAGATTCATCTTAAACACTTCTCTTTCAACTGCTGCTGGGTCCACAGTGTTTGCCCTACAGCCATCATTTTACCCTCAAAACGTCGCCATCGATCTTCTCTTTCCAACAGCATGTCTTTCAAAGCTCAGAAATATAAACTTTTTAAACTGTGTGGATCCAAGTGGAGGGATCACACATTTCAGTCATTCAGTGATTCAAAGAATATGAACTTTTAATATTCATTCAGATGTTTTCTGACTCTAAATTTTCTTTTCTCATTACTTAGGTTTTTCTAATTTACATTTAAAACATTTTCAGCTCTTTTCCAACTTCTTCTCTGTGGATTTTAGCTTTTAGCAGTTCAGCACTTTTATTTTCAGGCGAAAATTTCTCTATTTTTCATCTCATTCAAAATTTTTAAGTCAGAATTCAGCAATTAATTTATTTCAGTGAATACATTCAGATTCAAGCATTCACACTGCAGTTTCTTCAGAAAATGCACTTTCTAGTTATATTTTATTATAGATTCCGTACGTTTTTTGTATTCTATCTCCTTCAAAACCGTTCAACTTAGAAAAACCATTCAAACACCGTTAGATTCCTCTTCATTAGGACATGACTGCTTCTATTTTTCTCATTTTTAACATTTATATTTTTAAAATTATTCAACTTTTTTCAACAAAAATTTCCCATGTATTTCAATGGGGAGACCCTTCAAATCCTCATTCAACTTACTCATTTTCAAACTGTATCTACTTCAACATACGTTGACATAGAGCCACCATTCAAACTTTAAAACGAAGACAAGACATTCAACTATTCAACTTGTATTTATCTTTTCAATATCTGTTATACTTTTTCTTCAGTTCCAGTTTAAGTTTCATGATGTTCTTTCAGCCGTTTCAGCGTTTATAATGGGTGTGTATGGGACGGAATGTTGGGGCTAGAGTGAGACAGCTCAACTGCTAGAGTGAGAGGAGCGACAAAATTAATCTTAAAATCTTTTTTAAAACTGCTGCTGTGTCCGCAGCGTTTGCTCTACAGGTCTGATTTTACCCTCAAAACGTAGCCATCGCTGTCCTCTTTCATCCAATGTGTTTACTATTGTGCTAGGTGTTATGGTTCTTTCATAAATGTCACCAAAGCACAGCCTCCTCCCTCCAACTCCTCCATAGACTCTAATGTTAAAATGGCTCAGAAAGTTCCTTTGAAAATCAGAAGAGCATGGTGTTTTTACACTGTCACCACGTCCATATAATAAACTCCACAAGCATGAAAACTGAGAATTAGGTAGACTGGACATTGCTGTCGCTCACGGTGAAAGAATTTTGTCAATAGGACCTGTACTTTTCATTTGGGAGCGATTTGTTTCGACCTGACTTTTCTGTTCATTTTAAGCAGCAAAAGTGAGGCGCATGTCTGTGCGCGTGTGTATGGAGCCAGTGGGTCCAGTCACTATAGCAACCAGGCTCACACCTGCCTGCCTAACGAGCTCTGTCTCTCACTCTGCCAAGATTCATCTTAAACACTTCTCTTTCAACTGCTGCTGTGTCCACAGTGTTTGGTCTACAGCCATCATTTTACCCTCAAAACGTCGCCATCATTGTTCTCTTTCCAACACCGTGTCTTTCAAAGCTCAGAGATGTAAAGTTTTTAAACTGTGTGGATCCAAGTGGAGGGATCACATTTTAGTCATTCAGTGATTCAAAGAATATGAACTTTTAATATTCATTCAGATGTTTTCTGACTCTAAATTTTCCTTTCTCACTTCTTAGGTTTTTCTAATTTAAAAATTAAAACATTTTCAGCAATTTTCCAACTTCTTCTCAGTGCTTGTCAGCTTTTAGCAGTTCAGCACTTTTGTTTTCAGGTGAAAATTTCTGTATTTTTCATCTCATTCAACATTTTTAACTTAAAATTCAGCAATTAATTCTTTTCAGTGCATATATTCAGATTCAAGCATTCACACTGCAGTTTCTTCAGAAAATGCATTTTCTAGTTATATTTTATTATATATTCCGTACGTTTTTTGTACTGTATCTCCTTCAAAACCGTTCAACTTAGAAAAACCATTCAAACACCGTTAGATTCCACTTCTTTTGGACATGACTGCTTCTATTTTTCTCATTTTTAACATTTATATTTTTAATTTTATTCAACTTTTTTCAACAAAATTTCCCATGTATTTCAATGGGAGACCCTTCAAATCCTCATTCAACTTACTCCTCTTTAAACTGTATCTACTTCCACATACATTGACATAGAGCCACCATTCAAACTTTAAAACGAAGACAAGACATTCAACTATTCAACTTGTATTTATCTTTTCAATATCTATTATACTTTTCTTCAGTTCCAGTTTAAGTTTCATGATGTTTTTCAGCCGTTTCAGAGTTTATAATGGGTGTGTATGGGACGGAATGTTGGGGCTAGAGTGAGACAGCTCAACTGCTAGAGTGAGAGGAGCAAAAAATTAATCTTAAAATATTTTTTAAAACTGCTGCTGTGTCCACGGTGTTTGGTCTACAGGTATGATTTTACCCTCAAAACGTAGCCATCGCTGTCCTCTTTCATCCAATGTGTTTACTATTGTACTAGGTGTTATGGTTCTTTCATAAATGTCACCAATGCACAGCCTCCTCCTCCAACTCCTCCATAGACTCTAATGTTAAAATGGCTCAGAAGGTTCGTTTGAAAACCAGAAGTACAGGCTGTCTTTACACTGTCACCACGTCCATATAATAAACTCCACAAGCATGAAAACTGAGAATTAGGTAGACTGGACATTGCTGCCGCTCACGGTGAAAGAATTTTGTCAATACGACCTGTACTTTTCATTTGGGAGCAATTTGTTTCGACCTGACTTTTCTATTCATTTTAAGCAGCAAAAGTGAGGTGCATGTCTGTGCGCTGTGTGTATGGAGCCAGTGGGTGCAGTCACTATAGCAACCAGGCTCACACCTGCCTGCCTAATGAGCTCTGTCTCTCACTCTGCCAAGATTCATCTTAAACACTTCTCTTTCAACTGCTGCTGTGTCCACAGTGTTTGCTCTACAGCCATCATTTTACCCTCAAAACGTCACCATCGTTGTTCTCTTTCCAACAGAGTGTCTTTGAAAGCTCAGATATGTAAAGTTTTTAAACTGTGTGGATCCAAGTGGAGGGATCACATTTTAGTCATTCAGTGATTCAAAGAATATGAACTTTTAATATTCATTCAGATGTTTTCTGACTCTAAATAGTCTTTTGTCATTTCTTATGTTTTTCTAATTTACATTTAAAACATTTTCAGCTCTTTTCCAACTTCTTCTCTGTGGTTGTCAGCTTTTAGCAGTTCAGCTTTTTTGTTTTCAGGTACAAATTTCTGTATTTTTCATCTCATTCAACATTTTTAACTTAAATTCAGCAATTAATTCATTTCAGTGCATACATTCAAATTGAAGCATTCACACTGCAGTTTCTTCAGAAAATGCACTTTCTAGTTTTAGTTTGTTGTGCAAAAACAGGTCCGAAAAACTTTTAATTTATCAGCTGTCAAATCCTTCGCTCAAGATACTTGGTGAAAATGGAGAAGGAGATATAGGCTAGCTCCACGAGTCACTTATAAGCTGCAATGGTTTACATTTTGTGTTTTTTGTCACACTTTTTCCTCACCTTTGCAGAACGTTCATCACGTTTATCTTCAGAACCTTTCTGGATCATTTTTTGGTTGATTTTGTTCATTTTTTTGTCAATTGCCTTTGATTTTTTTTCCTGATAAGAGGTTTGCAGCTTGCACTAGTAACTCTGTTCCCTACTATCTCTGGATTGTGACACTTTGACACTTGCATTTGTAGACTAGCTGTTTTGGGGTTCTTCACAATCTGATGGATCTTTTGCCTCCAGCTGTTTCCAGTGGAGACTCCAGCTCGCCTGCTCTCTTAGGAACTTTCTACAAAAGAACTGTACTTTACATATCCGCTTTCTGCACTGTGGTCTTTGATCTTTTTTTTTATCTTCTTACTGCTTTTTCTGGTTAGTTCTCTACCCTTCATGTTTCATTAAGGCTACCACTGCAGATCAAGAAGTTGAAAATGCAGGTTGGACGTCATGCAAAATATATTTGATGTCAAAAGGTGTCTGTTATGATGTCTGGTTTGAGCGCGGAGTCAAGGAGGCCATTTACGTGAAAAGGGAAAGACCATCTCTGAATCGAGGAGGGGGCCTAAGGGTACATCTTTTGCCATCTTACAATGCTGTGATTGCAGCCATTCCCCAACTCTCTGTGAATGGTACTCATGGCCATTGATCAGTGTTCTTTGATCAGTGGGTTTTGGTCAGTGATTGTTGATCAATGGTCATGGGAATTTGCATAATTATGATTAAGGAACTGACCTCACAGCCCATTGTTCCTTCAGTGGGCTGGTTTCAGTCATTATGCAAATGTACTGTTTATAAGGTTTGGGGAAACCTGCAGTCAGCTGAGACTGAAGAAGTCACCTGGATGAGTGACGAAACGTTTCTCCCACAAAACGCTACGTCCAGAGGAACAGATTCAACTTTTGGAGATGTCTGTTATGATGTTTTTTAATGTAATTGACACAATAATACATCTTAATAGTATCTTTCTAGTTCAAAATATTAAATTCTTGTGAAGAAATTTTATATATTATTCGATAGAAGTCAATAAAATGCATTTTGATCTTCTGCTATGCTCAAACTATTTTGTTTGAAACCTATTATAAAACATATGTGGCCCAGTTTTGGACATTTGAAACAGATCCTTAAAATAAGTGTGAGATGTTATTTTTAGCAGCGTGGGAAGCCAGATGAGCTGGAGGGAACAGAGAGAAGAAAGGATGCAAGGAAAGGATGAAACCTTTCCAGAACAGAATGGTTTATTATAAATTTTGATTTCAAAAGGCCCACAAGACGTCCCTGAAAGGATCCAGTCTGACTGGGGATGAGTGATGTGCGGAGGCTTTACTCAACCAGGGAGCAAACCGGAGTAGAGTTACAGCTGAATACATTTTTGTAGCACAAAAATTACAAGAGGAGTATTTGATTTATCCTCTTTCCTGAGCGTGTGCCTGCTTTTGAAGCTTTTCAAGCATCACAGAGGATAAATCAAGTGCACACCATGAAGTTCTGCGTGCTGAGTGACAGAACCTGCAGACTGTTTTGTTGAGCCCAGAATGCCACTGATAGAAGAAGTGTCAGAGGATTATTAAAGATGATTCAAATACAGCAGTGAAGATCTCTTTAATTTCCTTGAGTCTCTTGGGTTTTTTTCCTGTCAAGTGAAATCAACTTTTTTGACACAGAATTCAGTTAAATTGCAGACTGCTTCACTTGCTGTCTGACTTTTGCTTTAATTATGCTTCTTAAGTCACACACAAGTATTCACCCTTGACCCAAACTCTCAGCACAGATTAATAGGTCCCTATGAGGGCTCTGTGTTTGTTCAGCTTAAATCATTTTCCATTTTCTGATGTGTTAAATGCTAAATAATTTTTGATCAGTGACATCATAACAAAGGAAATTTGGAACCCCTATACATGTGTGTGTGTATATATATAATATATATGTATGTATATATATATATATACCCAGCACGCCCCTGCGGGCGGTTTTATCCTTCAAGCTCGGGTCCTCTACCAGAGGCCTGGGAGCTTGAGGGTCCTGCGCAGTATCTTAGCTGTTCCCAGGACTGCGCTCTTCTGGACAGAGATCTCCGATGTTGTTCCCGGGATCTGCTGGAGCCACTCGCCTAGCTTGGGAGTCACCGCACCTAGTGCTCCGATTACCACGGGGACCACCGTTACCTTCACCCTCCACATCCTCTCGAGCTCTTCTCTGAGCCCTTGGTATTTCTCCAGCTTCTTGTGTTCCTTCTTCCTGATATTGCTGTCATTTGGAACCGCTACATCGATGACTACGGCCGTCTTCTTCTGTTTGTCTACCACCACTATGTCCGGTTGGTTAGCCACCACCATTTTGTCCGTCTGTATCTGGAAGTCCCACAGGATCTTAGCTTCAATGCTCAGTGGCTAGTGGATCTGATGGCAGACCATAGCGACCTCCCTGAACAGGGTCCAGTAACCATCACAGTGGCAGACATCCAAGAAAGGGTCTCCAGTATGAAGAGTTGGACAGCACCAGGGCCCGACATGGTTCACGCCTACTGGCTGAAGAAGCTGACTGCACTCCACGAGCGTCTGGCAGCACAAATGAACCAGCTAACTCTGCAGTTTATTTACACCTACAGGCCAGTGGACACTCTTTCAGTGATGAGGATGTACACATCCTGGACAGGGAGGAACACTGGTTTGAGCGCGGAGTCAAGGAGGCCATTTACGTGAAAAGGGAAAGACCATCTCTGAATCGAGGAAGGGGGGCTAAGGGTACATCTTTCGCCATCTTACAATGCTGTGATTGCAGCCATTCCCCAACTCTCTGTGAATGGTACTCATGGCCATTGATCAGTGTTCTTAGATCAGTGGGTTTTGGTCAGTGATTGTTGATCAATGGTCATGGGAATTTGCATAATTATGATTAAGGAACTGACCTCACAGCCCATTGTTCCTTCAGTGGGCTGGTTTCAGTCATTATGCAAATGTACTGTTTATAAGGTTTGGGGAAACCTGCAGTCAGCTGAGACTGAAGAAGTCACTTGGATGAGTGACGAAACGTTTCTCCCACAAAACGCTACGTCCAGATGAACAGATTCAACTTTTGGAGATTTACTTTCCTGGATGATTGAGAATGCATCAAGACGAACCAGCTGCTAGTTAACGAGAGACACCCGGAATGGCTAACCGAAGGTCGGACGGTCCTGATCCCCAAGGACCCCAAGAAGGGACCGGTCCCATCCAACTACCGACCAATAACCTGCCTCAGTACTACATGGAAGCTCCTGTCAGGCATCATATCGGCTAAGATGAACAGGCACATTGGTCAATACATGAGCGGGGCACAGAAAGGGATTGGCAAGAATACCAGAGGCGCAAAACACCAGCTACTGGTAGACAGAACAGTCAGCCGAGACTGCAAGACCAGACTGACCAACCTGTGCACTGCCTGGATTGATTACAAGAAGGCCTATGACTCAGTGCCCCACAGCTGGATACTGGAATGCCTAGAATTGTACAAGATCAACAGGACCCTAAGAGCCTTCATCAGGAACTCAATGGGGATGTGGCGTACAACACTAGAGGCCAACTCCAAGCCCATAGCACAAGTCACCATCAAGTGCGGGATCTACCAAGGAGATGCCCTGTCCTCACTGCTGTTCTGTATAGGCCTGAACCCCCTCAGTGAGATCATTAACAAGACTCGCTACGGATACCGACTACGGAACGGAGCGGTTGTCAGCCACCTCCTGTACATGGATGACATCAAGCTGTATGCCAAGAGTGAACGAGACATCGATTCACTGATACACACTACCAGGCTATACAGCAATGACATTGGAATGTCGTTCGGACTGGAGAAGTGTAGTCGGATGGTAACAAAGAGAGGGAAGGTAGTCAGAACTGAGAGGATCGAGCTACCAGAAGGCAACATTGCAGACATAGAGGACAGTTACAAGTACCTGGGGATCCCGCAGGCGAATGGGAACCATGAAGAGGCCGCTAGGAAAGCTGCAACCACCAAGTACCTGCAGAGGGTCAGGCAAGTCCTGAGGAGTCAGCTGAACGGTAAGAACAAGATCCGGGCTATCAACACCTACGCCCTGCCCGTGATCAGGTACCCTGCTGGGGTAATAGGCTGGCCAAAGGAGGAGATAGAAGCCACTGACATAAAGACAAGAAAGCTCCTTACCATGCATGGAGGGTTTCACCCCAAGTCCAGCACCCTGAGGCTGTGCACGCTAAGCGGAAGGAAGGGGGCGGGGACTGGTGAGTGTCAGCACCACAGTCCAGGATGAGACAAGAAACATCCACGAATACATCACGAAGATGGCCCCAACTGACAGCGTGCTCAGTGAATACCTCAGGCAGCAGAAACCCAAGAAAGAGGAGGGAGACGAGGAACCATCATGGAAGGACAGGCCCCTGCACGGTATGTACCACCGGCAGATAGAGGAGGTAGCTGATATCCAGAAATCCTACCAGTGGCTGGACAAAGCTGGACTGAAAGACAGCACAGAGGCACTAATCATGGCAGCACAAGAACAAGCTCTGAGTACAAGATCCATAGAGGCTGGGGTCTATCACACCAGGCAAGACCCCAGGTGCAGGCTGTGTAAAGATGCCCCAGAGACAATCCAGCACATAACAGCAGGGTGCAAGATGCTAGCAGGCAAGGCATACATGGGCGCCATAACCAAGTGGCCGGCATAGTGTACAGGAACATCTGTGCGAGTATAACCTGGAAGTCCCGAGGTCAAAATGGGAGATGCCCCCAAGGGTGGTGGAGAATGACCGAGCTAAGATCCTGTGGGACTTCCAGATGCAGACGGACAAAATGGTGGTGGCTAACCAACCGGACATAGTGGTGGTAGACAAACAGAAGAAGACGGCTGTAGTGATCGATGTAGCGGTTCGAATGACAGCAATATCAGGAAGAAGGAACACAAGAAGCTGGAGAAATACCAAGGGCTCAGAGAAGAGCTCGAGAGGATGTGGAGGGTGAAGGTGACGGTGGTCCCGTGGTAATCGGAGCACTAGGTGCGGTGACTCCCAAGCTAGGCGAGTGGCTCCAGCAGATCCCGGGAACAACATCGGAGATCTCTGTCCAGAAGAGCGCAGTCCTGGGAACAGCTAAGATACTGCGCAGGGACCCTCAAGCTCCCAGGCCTCTGGTAGAGGACCCGAGCTTGAAGGATAAACCGCCCGCAGGGGCGTGCTGGGTGTTTTATATATATATATATATATACACACATTAACAAATACACACACACACACACATACATATATATATATATATATATATATATATATATATATATATACTTGCTTCAGTCAGCTTTACAGCAGTCACAGGACATTTTCTTCAGGAAATGCTTTTGCCGTGATTAACCAAAAAACATTTAAGAACATAGGAGGAAAAGGAGAAAATAAGGAAAATCTCTGATCTCGTTTGGAACCACATGTCTGTAATTTATTTATTTTTCTCTCAAGAGCCCAAATTTAATTATTTCTTGTAATGTCCTGGAGCCATTTGACTTTTCATGCCAGTTTGTATTTGGTATTCATTTTAAATAGGTTGGGTTTTCCACTGGGACATTTTTATCTCCTTGGATGCACTGAGGCTGACATTTTCTGTGGGTTCCTACAGCTCCATTTTAAATGATCAAACCATATGGAGGACTGAATGATATTACAGACATATACTGTAAGTAGAACTGGGCGATATATCGAGTTTTTTTAAAAATATCGATATATTTTTATACGAGATATAAGATGTGACAATATCCTTTATATCGATATAGTCTGTGTTACGTTATAATTATAGTTGCGGAGCATAAGTTTGCCTCTCTTTCGTCCACTTTTGTCTTTACATAGCGTTACTCGACCTCGCCTCTCCTTCACTGAACACAACTCCCCTCCTCCCCATCGCTTCACCTGCAGGCAGCGACAAGATGAACGCGGCAAATCTCCGTTAATGAGTTACTGCGCATCGCCCCGTGCGTGGGGCTGGACGGCGTCAACGTGTTAACGAGCTAACCACTCTAACGAGCTAGCCACGCTAACGCCATGCACGGCCTGAAATCCTTTCATTTTCTCAAAAGTTGACTGCGCGCCTTTTGTATGAATTCTGGTTGTGCTTGATGACCGCGAACCGATTTTATGTGATACACAGCGCTCAGCAATCTGTCAATAAATGTTTTAGTTCGACTTTGCTAAGCTACGGAGCTGCACCGCTTGATGGATTGTCGAGCATTACGGCTACCGAGGAGCCTCGCGAATGTAATACGTACTGTGCTTCAACGTAATATTACCGTATGTGTGTGTATAAGCACCATAAATGGCACCTGTTCAGAGACATGGTTACGAAGCGGATTTCAAACTCCAGGCTGTCAGTCACGCAGTAGAAGTTGGGAACAGAGCAGCTGTGAAATCTGTCTATGTTATTATGCTTAGCGTCTGTTAGTTTACATTTTGACTGCACAATTGTGAGCTCTTTGTTATGCACAAAACAACATAGTTTTCTTTTATTTATAGAGCATCATTATTTAATAAATGCTCATAATTTATTTTTGAGTAGTTTTTTTCATGTATATCTAAGCTGTATGTTAATAAAAGTGCCTGTGTGACATCTGGGACACAGCTTTGACTAAGAACTCTCTTTTTGTTCTTACTTTATGGCTTTAAAAAAATATCGAGATATATATCTTATATCGTCATCCATCTAAAAGATATCAAGATATGAATTTTGGGTCATATCGCCCAGCTCTAACTGTAAGTAGGAACCGATGAGGTTTGTGCTCTGGAATACGCACTATATAGGCTGAAATGTTCTTTGCTCCTGCAAGGTTGGTTTTAACACTGCTGCATAATGAAGCACAGCAAAGAAACAGATGCTCGATTGTATTTGTGAAACAAATAACGACGTCTCTGAAATGTATCTGTCAGTGTGAAAGTATTCAGCACATCCCCTCTTCCATGACACACACAAGCACTTACCATCAAACTCAGCAGGGCCCACTCCTACTATGATGACAGACATTGGCAGAGAGGCTGCCTGTGGAAGGAGCATAGAATGAATACGAGAGAGATTACAGTTCCCCCACTCCTTGAAAGACAGTTTTACACAGTAATGCAGCGATATACGGTATGGCATAGCTGTGAAAAGCTAGCTTTACCTGATACAGTTTGACTGAACTTCAATTGTGGGTTGTTGTTTTTTTTCAGAACTTTATGGAATTAGTACCAGTCCTTCGCTCTGCCCGTTTCTCTTACTTCTGCAGTAGAATCTAATTTAAGTCCAATACAAACACATTTCGTCGACCAGACACCGGTTAGTTAACCACAGTATGTGTAAATCAAAATATTTCCCATCCATCCATACATCCGTTCTCTTCCGCTAAGGTCACAGAAAGCCAGTCTGCCCGGGGTAACACAGAGAATACTTCCATTCCATATTTCCGTTATTATTCATTTGAATATTGATCAGTGTAACTTTGAGATTCTCTACATTGCATGCTAGTCATGGCAATGGTTAAACAAACTACCTAGTTGATCCCTAATAACTTAGACACATACTCTAGCATCATACCAATAAAAAATAAACTGTGTGATCAGATAAAGGAAGTGGCTGATATCCACTCAGTCCTGAAGTCCTACCGGTGGCTGGACAAAGCTGGACTGAAAGACAGCACAGAGACACTAATCATGGCAGCACAGGAACAAGCACTGAGCACAAGATCCATAGAGGCTGGGGTCTATCTCACCAGGCAAGACCCCAGGTGCAGGCTGTGTAAAGATGCCCCTGAGACAATCCAGCACATAACAGCAGGGTGCAAGATGCTAGCAGGCAGGGCATACATGGAACCCCAAAACCATGTGACTGCCATAGTATACAAAAACATCAGTGCCGAGCATGGACTGGAAGCCCTGAAGTCATAACCCACATAGCAAAATTGGTATGGCCCGGATCTGGCCCACACAATGTGCTTACACATGGCCCACATACTGCAAAGAATGACGGCCCTTTGGTGGCCCAGATCTGGTTTGCCAGATGTAGTCCACACATGGGCCAGCACAAGGCCAGTTGCAGACACACTGGTGGTCCTGTGCTGGCCCAGAACAGTTTCAGCTCTGGCCCCAGATGTCAGCCTAATGTGTACCTTAATCAAGCCATGAAATAACAACATGTGCCAGAACGTGAAAAACAGTGCAAAAGTAACATGACAAAACTTTCTTCTGTTCAGACAGTGAATGGACTGATTCTTATATAACGCTTTTCTACTCTCCCGGATTACTCAAAGTGCTCTATACAACATGCCACATTCACCCAATCACACACTTTCTCTAAACTGAGTGTTTCCTAACTACATTCATACACATTCACACTCTTGACATGCAGACTGGAGGAGCCAGGGATCGAACCACTAATGTTCCAATCAGTAGGTGACCTGCTCTACCTCCTGAGCTACAGCCACCCACTGGCAAAGATGAGTAAACCCTCACCAGGTTTTGGATAAAGTGTACACTCATAAACCTGTCAAATCTGCATTCGAAACGTTGGCTACTATAGCAGTATAGTATTGCAACATGGCATTTGGGTCTTCTAATTCAAATAGGAAAATAGGACCATAAATAGTGCCATCATTGCCAGACCTGGCCCACATCTGGTTGACATACACCCTGCCATGACACCGGTCAGTCAGAAGTGCCAGTTTGATGCCAGATCCAGACCAGACCTGTTTTCTATGGGCCTGGGCCACATAGACCAAACCACAATCAGGCCAGATGTGGCATGCCATCACATACACAGTGCCATCTATGCCAGGCCTGGCCCATATCTGGAAGACATGTCTTATCATGCCAGAAGTCAGCCAGCACTGCCGGCTTGATACCAGATCCGGGCCAGACCTACTTGCTCTGTGGGTAATGGGATATGTGCCCCAGGATGTTTCGGAATGACCGAATAAGATCCTGTGGTACTTCCAAATACAGACAGACAAACTAGTAATGGCCAACCAACCGGAAAGGAAAGTGGTGGACAAGCAGGGGAAGACGTAGTAATAGATCTATCTATACCAAATGATAGCAAAACGAGGAAGAAATAACAGGAAAAACTGGAGAAATACCAAGGGCTGAGACAGGAGCTCAAGAAGATATAGAAGGTGAAGGCAAAAGTGGTCCTTGTGGTAATCAGAGCACGCGAGGCAGTGACCCCCAAACTGGGCAAGTGGCTCCAGCATATCTCAGGAATGACATCCGAGATCTCCATCCAGAAGAGCGCAGTCCTGGGAACAGCAAAGATACTGTGCAGAACCCTGAAGCTCCCGGGCCTCTAGTACTCTACAGGTACTCCTCCAAGTGTGGGTTGAGGCAAGCCTGACTTTGTTTATGTCAGCGTTTACAGCTGTGACTGGTGAGTCTACATGAGGTCATCAACTTCTGACTTTTTTCTCCTCTTCTTTTTTCCCCCCATTGTTTTTTTTTTTTCATTTCTGTTCATATTTTAAATCTAAATGACTTCTGAAAAAGCAGGCACTTTCTTACTAACTTCACTTTTCAGACTTGATAGCTGCGTTCATCACAGTTTATGCTATTATACAAGCTTTTAAACATCATATCACCTGTCTTGGGTTAATGTGGATCCCACTGATGTGCTGCCTCTACATTCAATTTAATGTTCTGTGTGTAGTGTGCTATGTATACTCACATTGACAACTGCCTCTTTAGTCTGAGCCATGTCTGAGATGACGCCGTCTGTGATCATCAGCAGCACAAAGTACTGTGAGCCATCAGTCACTTCTGCAGCACTCCTTACAGCATAAAATACACAAACATGCAAATGTTAGGCCCCAAACATGTTCCATGCACACATGCCTGAGTAAAACTGTTGCTTTGGTTAAAATAACTAATAGACAATATTGTTTTATGTTATGGGCATGTTCAACTAAGGCTGATCACCAATAGAGGCTTTAAAGGAAATGCAAACATCAGATGCAACTTTCTCTTGCTTTTTTGCTCTCAGTTGCAAAGTACCTGCTCAGAAGTATGATATTTCAGGTGACTAAAGTGTGTGAGATCAATCTTTGAAAGTTCCTGCATTTGTGCACATATGTCTAACATGTTTTGGGTCTTTTGATTTATTTGTGTACATAGATATGCACTTTGGTATGGTATATTATCATACATCACTGATGTGGTGGTATTAAGTATTGCAGGGGTGCTGTGTTCAATATCTGTGTGAAAAACTGATCTAAACATGAAACAGTAGTATTTAACCAAGTTCTTTTAATCAAATGAGTGAACCTGCAGTCGATCGTAAAATTACTCAAGTGACTTTTAAAATAAATATAGACATTAGTTTGATATACTCTAGCAGAAGTCCCTTGATAGTCTAAATACAAAATTTGAGACCACAGCCAAATGTACTCTGCATCAATATCTTTATTGCACAGGAGGTGGTGAGTGAAGAGGGGAAAACGTTTTATCTCCTTATTTGTTCAATATTGTGATAGGATGTGGGAAGGAAGGGTCTAACCCAAACCAAAAAGTGAGTGAAACCACCGCCTTTAAAAAAAAAAAAAAAGATTCAAAGCCACCCACCTTTTTGGTTTTTGTTTTTTATAGTGGCCATAATCCTTTTTGTAGAATTTCTGACATTAATCTCAGAATTCCAATGATGTTCTGGAATTCTGGGGGAAAAAAAGACCCCCCGCCATTTTTTTTCAGTGTCCCTAATCCTCTTCCAATCTGAGAATGTCAGAATTCTGAAATTATTTTGTCAGAATTCTGATTTTTTTCTGATAATTCTGAGAATAATGTAAAACCTCTGAAATTCTCAGAAAAAAAAGTCAGAATTCTGAGAGAAAAAACAGACTTTTCTTCCTTTAAATTCTGAAAATAAATAAATAAATAAAAATTCCATCCGCCTCCATTTTTTTTTTTAACTAAGCCTAATCTACTTTCATACTTAAGCAAGTTCCTAAGGTGAGAAATAGTTTGAACTTGGAACACATCTCAGTTTAATAAATGTATACATCCAGCATACAAAACATTTGAGATGACAGACCCACTTACACAGTAGGCTAGTATGTGTAAATGGGTCTTCATATGGTTTATTAATTTACTAACTTTATTTAGTTTTTTAATTTACTAAAAGATTACCCTTTTTTAACCCTCTGAGGTCTAAATCGTCACTGGTGACAGCCCCAACTCTAGCCTGGAATCCTTATGTTTTGGAGACAAGCCAAAAGGACGTTTTAGGAAACACATTTTGATGTGTTTCAGTTACATTTTTTTAATCTTCTGATTAACAAGACTCAGCAGAATATTTTCTTAAAGTTATATTTTCCCATAGCATTACGTCACATAAAATGACTTGACACATGACTTTAAACTCACCAGAATGTTAACCCTCTGAGGTCAAAGTCATCACTGAGGATGACTCCAACTCCAAACCTATACTATCAGAATACATCACTTTAGTTTGCATAAAAGACTGTCAAAACTTGGAATAATAAGAAAAATTTTCCAACTTGCACACAAATTATTTTCATTTTCTCAAAAGATGAGCTTTTGCTTTTCTCCAAAACCCTAGGATTAGGGTTTGGGCCTACGGTTTGGGTTGTCACTGATGAAAACTGATCTTAGAGGGTTAATGTGTCTGGTGTTAACACAGGAGTATGCTTCAACAAAAGCATCTTTAATGAAAGGCACCAAAAACATCTTAGTGTTTTATTAACTTGGCATCATTTAAATTTTGGGGAATTTTTATCGAGCTATTTGTTTAAGCACCAGAATATACATAAAATATGCTTCAGTGATGAATCTTCTCTTAAAAAGATCATTGCGAATTATCTCAAGTCTGCAAAATGCAAATATCCAATTTTCTCACTTGAAGGAAAAAGTTGTTGACTAGTGTTTTCACATGTTTTGTCCTTCCACTATTTTTTCTTTGTCTGAGAAATGCTGATAATACACTGCCCATTTTATACCCAGCATCACTATAATATACTTTTATTAAAGATTCACACCTTTTAAAAGAACGACTCATACAGCATCACCAAAGTAAAAAGTTGGGGACGAACTTAGAGCTTAGACTTTTAGAAAGTTTGTTAATACGGCCCCAAAAGTCAACAACAAAAGAATTACTGTTAGGAAACAATTTTCTAGACAGTGTGCAAAAAGATGAAGTTCTATGACTTAATGCACAACATGCCTCTCTGTCACATCATGTAATGCTTCCTGAAGCTGCATTATGCTAATGTGGAACACTTCCCAGCATATTAAAAAGTGACCCTAAAGGGTTCCCAGTGCCTTAAAATATAAACACCAAGGATCAGTGTCTGACAAGCTGAGATCAAGAACTCATTGTTTAAACTACCCATTTTTTTTCAAATAATATTTTTCAAATATGAAGCTTATAGATAAGTTCACTCATTTGCATCACTACCACTTTCCCACACAGTCAGTCTCAATATTGGCATCATTACTCTAGTCCAGTCATCATCCTGTCTGGCTTCTTTGAGCCAATCAGCCTCCGCTTTGCTTGGTTTAAGTCTGTGCTCTCTGCCATTCTCCCTTTTAGACTCTCATTCATGCAGCCCACTTCCTCCCCATCTCCATATCCCAGACGCCTCAGTCAGAGCTCCATCCAAACCTCAGGCTGCATCCTCACCAACACCAGCGTCTAGACTCCGGGAAGTCCTGTTCTAAATCCTGTCACCGCTGGGATTGCGTTTTGCCATGATGGATCATCAGAGTGTGCCTGTCTGCTGAATCCCTCTCTTTATGTCCTCCTGTCTTAACATCCATTGATTTAGTTTTTTCTGGTTCTGTCTTTTCTCTTCTGCTTCCAGCCCCTGCTTTTTCCCTTTCTGTCTCTGTGGAATAATGGGAAAGTGTGTAAACAGGTAAAACAATGAAACTTGAGAACAAGATGAAGTCAGGAAGACCTGAAGTTATTCTCCAATTCTCAGTTCTTGGCTTTGTTTTCATTGCCATCATTGCCATTTCTTCCATATATTTTTAAGGATTCTTTCACTACTATGTCTCGCTGTTTTGCTCCTGAAGTCTATGTTATCTTGGCGATGACATAGACTTCAGAAGCTTCGAAGCATTAAACTGTACCTGCATCCTTCAGTGGCAAGATTTATATTATAGATTATCAAGCTATATAATTTGTGTCTGTTAGAATTGTTACTCTTTTGTCCCCTGAATACTAAGATTTAGGATCTCATAATGTGGAGTATGTAGAGTGAGGACTCAAAATGCAGGATACCAAGACCAAGTCTAACAAAAATGTCATGTTTGCTGTGTGGCAAACAGGAGATTGGACCCAAACGCAAGAGTCAGAACAGAGAGGGATGAACTAAAAGAGGCAGCTTTTATTGTGCTGTGAAAACTTGAATGCCAAAATACAGGAAACAGAACATAATAACTAGAAACTAAGAGACTAAACTTGGAAACAGAACTAAGAACGAAGAAGCTAGAGACTAGGAGTTTACCAAGTTGCAAAATAAACCAGGAGCACAAAGGTAACGCACAGCACGGAGAGGGTACGACAGTGCAGAGGAAGGGGAGGACTGAGGACTAAAATACATAGGTAGGATAACGAGAGGATGGGGAACAGGTGGAAACACAGCTGGGACTAATCAGACGTAACGAGACAGGGGAAAAGCAAAACTCAAAACACTGAACACAGGACAGGGACTATGAAAATAAAACAGGAAACACAGGACAGGCACAGAGGCACGGACTTGAGACTGAACAGAGGAAACACGGAGCACAGGGACAGGAGTGACATGAGACACGACTGACTGGGGAACAAGAAAATAAACATGGAGAGAACTAAACCCACACTAAATATGAGGGGCACAGGAACAAAACCCAAGAAATACTAGAGAACTTAGGGAGCTAGAAATACAAAACAGAAACCAAAACACTAAAAGTGGAAAACCATGATGAAATCAAAGATTAATAATAACACAAAACACAGGGTCACCGGCCCAGGACTGTAACAAAGAACGATAAACATGACCAAAAACAGGGAGCAGGAAAGGCCAACAAACAATAAATGACAACTCAGGTAGTCAGCCCAGCTCCTGAGCAGAGTAGATGGACAGTTCAGGGGGTCAACCTAGAGGAGGAACTCGGAGGTTGGCTTGGACACAGAGCAGGGGGTGACAGACCTCTTCAGATGTGCATTGGAGATCCCCTGATTCCCTTGGAGGAGACCAATGAGGGAGGGAACAAAGATCTTCTGGTGGAGGCAGTGAGGGTCTTCACTGCCTCCACCAGAGGCAGTGATGGCCTTGACTCCATCACCTCTTGGACTCAAGGCCAGAACAGGTGATGCCTCCAAAGGCTTGTCAAGCAGCCGGCATTTGTGGAGATGACGGTACCCTTTAGTAGGGCTGTTCGATATAACGATATATATCGGATGACAATATAAAAACATCTATCGTTTCATTTTACGCTATCGTTTGTTTCGTGGTGTCGCAAAATAAACTGTTTACGGCAATATTTTTTCATTATTTTGATGGTCACTGTAGCGGCTATATTAATTTCCTAAAGTTCTCTCTTTCTCTTATATTTAATATAACCACACTACAGACGGACAAGCGCTTGTTTTTATGCGTTGTGGTTAGCAACAACGACAGTAAAACCACCTCGTGTCCGCTTGTTTATTTTCCACATAAACCTTTCACAATAAAGCTCAAGATCCTGTTGAGACTTTTCAAAATAAACTGAATCACGTGAAAGATGCAGAGTATTTACGGATGAGAAGCAAAAAAAGAGCCGTCAGGTGCTAAAAAACAAACCTTAGACTCAAACGTTAGAACAGGCTTATCCCCGCAGCACGCTGAGTAATAAATACTCACAAAGACAACGGCGGCCGTTACAACCTATGTCTAAAAATGTATCGTTTCATGCATCAGTTAAAACACTCGACTCCAGGTACGCGACGCCCAGCTGGAAACACTTCAGGCAAGTCGAGCTGCCCGACATTCACAGAATTTACAGAAAATGTTACATTTTTGTGATTTATATCGTTATCGGACGATAGATGTCTTAATATCGGGATATGAGATTTTGGTCATATCGCACAGCCCTACCCTTTAGTTGCTTGGCAGGTGACTGTCATTGGTGTTGGCAGTGGAGAAGGAGGAGGCTTGGCAGGGGGGTGGCAACAACAGACATGAAGATCTCTGGTACTTGGTAGGAGGCTGGCAGCAATGAAGGCAGAGCAGATGGGTTCACTCTCGAGACATGGTAGAGTGCGGGTATTGGTGAAGCAGGGCAGGAAACCAGCCGCTGAGGAGTGGCCAAGCACAAGCTCAAGAAGGCCAACTGTGAAGGCAGTATCCCTCTAGAGGCCTGGCTGGAGGCTGAGATGGAGCAAAGGCGATGAAAACAAAATAAGTCCGTAGACCAAAGATAAAGGGAGGCCATCTTGGGTAAAAAAAGATCTAATGGCTCAAGCAGCTTGGGACACTTTGGCTCAAGCTCAGACTCAGGCAGCTTGGGACCCTCTGAAGACACTAGACGCTAGGGATACGCAGGGCATACAGGCACCTTGGGCTGGGGCTGTGGCACACTGGACACAATGGCTCCGCATCTAGCAGCATCACCTCAGACTCAAGATATTAAAACCACTCTGCCAGTGCAGAAACCAGGAACAAAGTCTCTGAGCTGGCCAGTTCAGATTGCTTAGGGCTTACCAGCTTGGGGTTCACAGGATGCTCAGTGTGAGTGGATTTAAAGGATACTCAGAGGACTAAGTCATTTGGGGAGCTGCCAGACGAAATACCATACCTAACCCCTGGGTCAAACAGCCTCTTGAAGGGTGCAGGAACAGGCTGGGGCCTACTGACATTCCTCCTTTGAGCAGGGATTGACCTGGCCTGGTTGAAACCTGGCCTTAGCTGACCCAGGCGGAGAAGCAGGCAGCCTTCATTGCAGCGATGGATGTAGTCCTGGTGTCAGTCACCGTCGGAGCAGTCCCTCTGCATGTCCATCCATAAATCGATTAATCCACTAATCCGTCCTTCCATCTCTCTATTCAGTCACTAGCTGTTCCTTCCCCTTTTAAACTAAGGAGTTATAGAGAGCAAGGCAAATGTTTCTTCCAAAGCAGTTTATATAACTTTATTTCACCCTTTAATATATACCACTTAGCTGAATAAAATTAAAAAAAAAAAACCCTCATGTTTAGCGTATCATTCATTGCCTGCAATAATAACACTGTTGTTCTAATAAGAGCAGCTGTGTGTGACTATAAGTAGTTATGTACATATGGATTACACCATTAATGTTCCTCCTCCTCTGCTCTCTGTCTTCATCACTATTCTTAACCTCCCACATAGATAACAATGAAGAAGAAGTGGGTGAAGAGGTGATAGAAGATGAGGACACAGAGGAGGAGCAGTATGAGCAAGCAGTAGAAAGGGAGGAAAAAGAGCACGGTGATTCTTTTGAACTGCAGTAAATAATAGATAGCAGTAAAAAGAAAGGGAAACAGATGGGAGAGTGAGGAAGACAAAGAACAAATGAAGAAGACAGAAGTAAAAAAATGCATCAAAGAAAATGTGCAAATGAAGAAAGAATGTGTGAGTACAGGAAGTGAGATAAAAAGAGAGAATGTATTTTCTGTTCTTTTTCTAAACGGTTGGCAGTTTTGAATCTCACAGCTTAACCGTACTGCTATACTCATTTGATTATGCAACCACAATCACACTTAACTGGGACAGGATATGATTGCTTTATATGAGGACTAAAAATACAATAGTGGGCAATAAGCAACCACAATCCATTAAAAACTGTAGTTTTGCTGTAGAAAAGTTTTAAAATCCAATTTGTTCCTAAATGAGCTGGTAGACTATTATGCAGGATTAAGCGGGAGGATAATTTGGATACGCAGTTGTTCAGAGCATGTTGAAAAATAATAAAAATCACTTAGTGTCTGACACATAGGCCTTAAATACTTCATGAGAAAACTGTATTAACGGTTAAATGGAAAGACAAAATAAAAGTCTTAATTCTTTCCCCAAAATAGTGCAGTATATGAACACAAGTACTAGGCCACCTACATATTGTATCTACAGAGATGAATCTACTCAGACATGAATATTTACGCCATGAAGCTCCTGGTCACAGTTTTTATGCTAATACTAATGTCAATTTGCAACACTTTGTGGTTTACCAGTTTGTGGTTGGTAAATGCTTCCACTTTCCAATAATGCCACTTACATGTACAGCTGATCATGGAATATCTAGGAGGGAACACATTTTACAATGTGTTGCAGAGCTGGCATTTCATTAAGGTACCATGCAAAAATTCTGTGAGTTCTTTGGAGCAATCTGTTCTTTCACAAATGTTTGGCGCTTGAATTTATCCCCCCACACCCCATCCCTGCCCACCCACCTCACCAATCTGAGCCATGGTCTGAGTAACCCTCATCACTCAGGCCACTCACATACAGGCTCGATACTCAGACCAAGTCCTTCCAAGCACTTTGCTCTCCAGTGTGTGCCTTTCTCTTGTTTTGTACATATTCCTCTAGTTTGTATATTTCCTCTTGAATGTATATATCTCTTCTGTTTGTTATTTATTCCTGATGTCCTGCACATTTGGTGTGGAGCACCTATAATTTTGTTGTTCATGTATAATGGCAATAAAGGGCTATTCTATTCTATTCTATTATAATCTATACCTGTGGTAATGCAACTGAAAACAGCTGAATTTAAGATGATTTGACTTTTGTCTGTATAGTGTGCATGTAAAACACAATTTCCCACTGAAGGAAAAACATTTAATGCATGTATATTTTTTTCTTAATTTTTATTTTTTTCTGCTTGCTGGTATTGCTATCACGTAACTGCCAAAAATGCCCATGTAGTGCCATTATTGTTTTAGCTTCTGGTGTTTGTTTGTTTTTTTGACTTTGTTGCTATAAATACAGTGTTTACTTTCATTTTATCCTTCTTTAAAGTTACTTTTCATTTTCACTTTCTTACAGTTATGTTTAGGCATCAAAAGGACAAAAATTTATTTGAGTTTCACAAAATACACACAAATAAATTAAATTAATGTAACTACTGTGTGGAGTTTATTAATGTAGCCAGTTATTAAGATACAATGGGAAACATCCAGATGAGCAAAACCTCTTTCCTCAAATTACATTATCCACTCAGGTACTCCTCTGCCAGCTGATGAAATCGATTCATCACGGCTCACTAAGTCTGACAAGTCCCACTACTCCTGATGTCATCTGTGTCCTAATGTGAGTCCTAATCTATTTTCACTTATTTGAGTTATCTCTCATGTGGACGTAAAAACCCTCTATAAAGATTCTAAATTTCCATATTGGAAGCTCTTCCACTGATAATAAGAACCAACTATTTATTTATCAAAAAAAGAGAAAAGCATAATGTGGATCAGGAATGGAAGTGTGCATTGGGATCTAGCAATTATAACTTTAGTCAAAATACAGACATTTAAACCTGCCAGCATAAAGTTGCTTAGTCTGTTGCTCAGAGACAAACACATGTAACTGCACATACCATGGATGGGAATGCTTCAAAAGGGGCCTCAGAATTCTTCAGCTTTTAAGATTTTTTTTTGTATCAAAGTGAAGCTGGTGATAAATCGGTACATCCATCAATGAGCAGTAGAAATTACAGCTATAGTTAAATTGGTAAACAAGTTACTTACATGTAGCACAAATCTTTCACTCTTTAATAGCAATTTTTTTTAATTTATTCATCAAAAGATAAACTATACAAAGGCAAATATTTCACTAGGAACTCCATTTAAAGCTCTAATCCTATAAGGCAGAATTTGATTAATATAAAATATAAGTTAACTAATACATTATGGTTTGATTTAGCTACAGTGAATTAGTTCCAGCTGTGCTGTACACTTTAATTGGAGATTATGTATCGGAATTTCAGGAGCGGGACCACGCCTCCAAACACGCTCCTTCCGGTTGTCATCTATATAGGTTCCCCCAGTTCTGCAAGCTGTTCATTCTCGTTTATGTGCCCCACCCTCACTCCTTGTTCTCAGTTCTTTAACTTCTTCACTCCTATTTAGTACACGGAGATCTGCCAGGCCTGGGAGCTGTTGCCAGTCCCCTTTGAGGCCTTCCCCAAACCGCAGCTCAATTCATGTCCAAGCATTCACCTTTACCTACTAAAACACTGTCAAACCTAAAATGAGGATGTGTGCCCAGCTAGTGAATGACTAAACATTTATATAGAGTTTGAAGTATATTTTAATTCAAAACATTTGTTTTTTTACTTCAGTAAAAGTTTATTATTATAGAATGTACATACACTGTAGTATTACTACTTGTATATAAGTATAGGATTTAGTTAATAATCAGCATTTGGGTTGTTGTTTATCATAGATCCAAGTACCTGTCAGAAATAGCTCTATAACATTGTTCTTGTCTCTTTATGAAAACTATTAAGATTTGTAAATAAACTAATATATAAACTTATCCAACTAAAATTAAAAGAACTTAAAGAAATTGTAAAAGAAATATTGGAGCAGTGACAACAGGCAACAGAAAGATGTGTCCTTTCCCTGTGGTCAGCAGGCTGGAGACAAAAGTGAGGGATCTACAATAGATAGAACTACAGTTAATCTGCTGAGCAGCTGAGAAGTCATAACCACAAAGCATGAAAACTTAGCAAAACTAGCATGCAGCTGATACCTTCAGATTGCCACACAGAGAAGCGGGATTCGTCACTCCAGAGAACACATCTCCACTGCTCTAGAGTCCAGTGGCGGTGTGCTTAACACCACTGCATCCAACACTTTTCATTGCCCTTGGTGATGTAAGGCTCGGATGAAGCTGCTTGGCCATGGAAACCCATTCCATGGAGACACATGAAGTTTAGAGGTCTGTACCAATTGGCTCTGCAGAAAGTGAGTGCCTCAGCATCCACTGACCCCCGCTGTGTGGCCTTCCACTTCATGGCTGAATTACTGTCATTTCCAATCGCGTCCACTTAGTTATAATACCACTAACAGTTGACTATGGAGTATTGATTGTTGGGGTTTTCTCTCTGTTATTGTAGGATCTTTATCTTACTAAGATATATATACTCATATAAAGTGCCTCGAGGTGACTGTTGTGACTTGGCTATAAATAAAACTTAATTGACTTGAATATGAAGTTATTATGGACCCTTTAGGTGAGTTTGAATGTAAAAAGTACATATTCCTGCATTCCTGCATGAGAAGATATTTCTGTCTTACAATGATAGAGTGTGTGAGTAAAACTTTGTCTCTCACCGAGCCACTTGGTTGATGACAGGAGCAAAGTTGGTTGGACCATACAGCTGAACAGTTCGCAGGCTCTGAAAGTAAGCCTCTAGTACACCTTCAATCCCAACACAGTTTGGGTTCTCGGTGTTAAAGTTCTGCAGAGAAGAAAATTCACTTTGTGAGGGAAAGTCATACTGACGCCAACGTTCAATAATGCTTTGACCTACCACTAGAAATCCTGCAATACTGAGCTCCACTCTCTGTCTGTGACCTAACTTACCTTTACGTCCTTATATTTAAATTTTATAGCACTCTAACCCCAGGGGGATAAAGTAGAATACTTTTCTACTGGTTTAACTGGCAAATTCATCTGTATGGTCTCCTAAAAAGCTAATCATCTATGTTTATATACTGCTGATGTATATAGCTATTGTTCACCATACACTATAGCTTGAGAAGCAACCAATAATCAATATATATATATATATATATATATATATATATATATATATATATATATATATATCAGGCACAAAGACCTGATATATGACCTGAAAGAATATGAATTACGCTGCATCTAGAAAGTCTACATAAGGATTCACAGGCTTTGTTTCTACTGATCATCAATCAGATGATCAGTGGAAGTCATGTTTCTACAACTTGGCTGCAGTTCAATGACTGTTGCTATGACCACAAAATCTACTTGAGATTTAGGAGCAGCAGCTTGTTCGTATCATGCATCCTCAAGACATTATCATGACCAAGTCAAGGAGGATATAGCATGAAAGCAAATGCAGAGGAACGGCAGCTATGTCATAAGTTCATGACTTAGTATTATCAGGTTTATTATATATACCCTCTCACAGTTAACACTTGATAGCTCACAAGATTGATAATATGTAGAAACCTTTAAACTTGAGGGTTTGACTGTGTACCTCTTTGACCATAAACTTCCTGTGTTTTGTAGTGTGTCTAGCTGCACAATTCGCAGCTAATGTTGCTATGAAACACCAAAGAAAGCTTCACAATAACTGGTATTTTACTGAGTTGGGCCCATGGTAATATAAAAACATCCTAGAACAAAGTCCCCTACCTCCCCTTCAAAGCAAACGTAGTGTTTTGATAGCACCAGTTTCTGGGACATACTACTAAGTGAGACAAATACTCTTGATGGATTTTGGTTGTGCCTTTATTCATAAATTTAACAATGAAAGAAAGTAGCTAATTAAGACACACTAAGCTTAATTGTTCAGGTCAGTTGAATCCTTTGAAGGTAGGATTTTCTTCCATGCACTGTGTATTCAGCTGGAAGATCACTAATGCCACTTAACGCAACCTGGTTTAATTTCTAGGTGTTCTTCCAGCCTGAAATGATTCTTTAGAGACCAGAGATGGGTCAGCTTTGATATTAACCACGCTGCTTACATATCTAAAACAAGTCATGTTAAAATAAGCAACATATAAGCTACATTTTAAAGTAAATCATTAAGACAAGCATACCAGACCTGTGAGAATTGTTTTTATCTTCTTTGGTGAAAAGACAGAAATCAGAAATATCACATATCTTAAGTTGAAGAATGAGACCAAATGGCATCTTGCGCCTGTTATTTCAAACAAATCATAGAGAAAACGTGTCCTCAGTTTTGCTTTTGTTCCTATGTATTACTTTTACTTTTGTAAATTCTCAGTTCATCACTGTGCACCCCACATTTATTCACACAAACATTTTAACCCAGTAAAATTAATTTACCTCTTCCTGATCTCTACTCCTGTCTGAAAAACAAAATCTCCTTGGTCAGAATATTATTATCATCCCATCTTCACAAACCGACTTACTGACCCTGTGATGAATGGCAGATTCTATATGAATATCTATATGATATGCACCCTGCACAGTTCCTCAGAGGACATGCAAGAGGTATATAAAGTATGAAAGTTATTAGTTACTAGGAATAATTCAGTAGGTGATTAATGAATACAAGAATATGTTTTTGCTTTCCTGCTACACACTGAATTTTTATTATGATTTTATTTTGGTGCATTTTAAGTGTTTGTTTACCAATGCAGAGGTCCTTGGTGCTCTGTTATGGCTGAAATTCTCCTTGTATAATATTATTCATATTGACACTGCAGGGAAACTTCCTAAGCCGAATAGAGTGGAATTATCCAACATGAATACAGACCTCTATCCAGTTAGTATAAAAAAACCTGCAATCATTCAGACTGTATACAACTCATTTTATCCTCATTCAGCATTTGTAGATACTCAAGTGTTAGTGGCACATTATTGAAACACCGTATGCTGACATTTCCTTTGCAGTGACCTGATGTAGTAGTTACTTACAGCTAATCATCTCTTTCTTTTCAAAGCTCTGAGGCGTTCTGCTATCAGTCCCCAAGACTATACTTTTTAATTATTTCCACTGAGACTGAAGTTTCTGTTTAATAATATAGTTTTCTTTAAAGGATCTAAAACTGTTTCTGAAGATTGTGTTAATTAAGCTCTAACATAACTTTTTATTATAGTTTTAACTCCTACTCCACTGCATTTTGTCTGGGACTGTTCATATTATACTTGTTATTTTGCAGATTTTAACATAAATCTACTAACATATGATCATTTATTACTATAGCTAAAGATATCCAGCAGAATAAAAGACATTTAAATCATCCCCAGCTGCAACATTAAGACATATAAGTGAGTCAGTGATTATGATCCAATAACATAATGGATCCAACTCAAAGACACAACATTTAACACTGGAAACAGATTAGCTATAAAACTAGTATAAAGTACATTACTATATTTAAGCCTTTCAACGATAAACCGCTTGTTTCTAGATATAGGATCATGCAGGTAAGAAAATTGGCTGGCTGACAGTGGGTAGAGGACCACTATGAGGTCCATTATAGCTATAGCTCATACTGATAAGAATAAGAAATACTTCATTTATCCCAATTTGGGCTATTTTTAAATGATTTCTTTTAAATTCTTGAATTAAATTTCAGTTTATATCTATAAATTAAATGGCTTTAATACATACAATTGTTCTACATCAGAACCCAGTTTTACTTAGTTTGCTATATTTTGGGTTTACTGTAATGCTCTTTCATTTTGGCCATTAGCTTGGGGTTGATGGTCTGATCCCGTGATGCAGTGTCCTTGTGAAAGACACCTGGGTCGCTGCTCACAGTTTCAGATTCTACTCATTGGTTGCACTTTAAATAACCAAATATTATCCTGTTTAAGGAACAGTCAGTTTAAAAAAATGTTTTTAAGAAATCCCATTGACTTGCTTTTCAGTAACCGACCCAATGATCTGTGCTACATAAGTCATATTTTATAAGACCAAATGCTAAAACTTAACAGTTGACGATAGCCCAACATTCTTTAAATAATAGATGTTTAATTAGAGTTGCCTCAGTGTGGCGTGGGTCTGGGATTTGTCACGCTGAGGTGAACTCTAATTGGGAAAGCTGATTGAATGGCTGCTCACCTGGAAATGAGAGAAAGTTATGCAAAGTGTGCTGATACTCACTCGCACACCTCTGACTTCTGACTGGGAAAGAGCCAAGGGGATCTTGGGACTTGACAAAACTTCACAGTTTCAGGTCAGAAAAAACTTGAGTAAGAAATATTTCCAGTGCACTAATGAAAGACCTGAGGCATGTCACTGGGATATTTACTCCTATATAAAAAGATCTGGTAATAATATGGTTTTCTTAAACCCTCCTACTAATCTTTGCCTGCAGCCTTAGAACAGCACCAACAATAAGACTCCCCTTTTTCCATGTTTACCTCCTACCCACTTTGCTCTGAATTTCTTTTAAACTAGGAGACCACTTTCTGGAATCATAGCACACGTGATTGTTTTTTTTCCTTTCTCTGCCTTTCAGACTGTTAGCATTGCCATCCTGTTGGCGGACAATGCTGAGCTGTGCTTCTGTAAAATGTCACTAAAACTATCACAAAGACATCACATATTTGGTTTTTGAATAATCTTAGCTCCACTGAGAATGATCACCAACTTGCAGTATTAGTGTGTATGGCTGGAATGAGAATTTGATTTTCAGTCAAAAAGGAATGGAGTATCCACTCCGGGTTGGGATGACTCACTGCCTCAAGAGAAGTTCAGCTTTCTCTGGCTGTCGTTCATTAGCTAAGGAAAAGTTGAGCATGAGATGGAAAGAAAGTGGCACAGGATCTACAGTAAAGTTGATGCTGTATTATAATGTTACAGTGAAAAGACAGCTGAAGCAGTTAATTTACTGGTCAGTCTATGGCCGTGACAAGTAGTGACCATAGATGACTATCATGTGTCGTGACAAAAAGTACAAAATTATAGAAACAAGTGTCAGTAATTAGCTCCCTACATTGTGGGCTTTATCGATAATTGGGTAACCTTCTTGGGGAAACCTGGTCTTGTTAGGAGAGACAGCATCCATCCCACTTTGGATGGAGAAATCAGGCTAAATTTTTTAAAGCCCCTAAAACTTGACTATCCAGAGTTGGGACCAGGAAGCTGAGTTACAGTCTTACACGCCTCTCTGCAGCTTCTCTCCTCCTGCTACCCCCCCAAAAACCCATCTCCATTGAGACTGTGTCAGCTCCCAAACAGACAAAAAACAAACTAAAAACCAGCAATAAACAACTTAAACATAAAAATCACAAAGAAAGAACAATACAGTATCCACATCTGAACCAAAGAGTAAAACAGTGAAATGTGGATTATTAAATATTAGGTCGCTCTCCTCCAAGTCTCTGTTAGTACATGACTTAATAATTGATCAACAAATCGATTTACTCTGCCTTACAGAAACCTGGTTGCAGCAGGATGAGTATGTTAGTTTAAATGAATCAACACCCCCGAGTCATTCTAACTACCAGAAACCTCGAAGCACAGGCCGAGGGGGCAGTGTGGCAGCAATTTTTCACACCAGTCTATTAATTAACGAAAGACCAAGACAGACTTTTAATTCATTTGAAAGCCTGATGCTTAGCCTCGTCCACCCCAGCTGTAAAACTCAGAAACCAGTCTTACTTGTTATTATCTATCGTCCACCTGGGCCTTACACAGAGTTTCTCTCTGATTTCTCAGACTTTTATCTGATTTAGTGCTCAGCTCAGATAAAATAATTATTGTGGGTGATTTTAACATCCATGTAGATGCTAAAATGACAGCCTCAACATGGCATTTAATCTGTTATTAGACTCAATTGGCTTCTCTCAAAATGTAAAAGAACCCACCCACCACTTTAATCACACTCTAGATCTTGTTTTAACGTATGGCATAGAAACTGAACATTTAACAGTGTTTCCTGAAAACCCTCTGCTGTCTGATCATTTCCTGATAACATTTACATTTACAATAATTGATTACACAGCAGTGGAGAGTAGACTTTATCACAGTAGATGTCTTTCTGAAAGTGCTGTAACTAAGTTTAAGAATATAATCCACCCACTGTTATCATCTTCAGTGCCCTGTACCAACATAGAGCAGAGCAGCTATCTGAACGCTACTCCAACAGAGGTCGATTATCTTGTTAATAATTTTACCTCCTCTCTACGCACGACTCTGGATACTGTAGCTCCTGTGAAAACTAAGGCCTCAAATCCAAGTACCTGACTCCGTGGTATAATTCTCAAACACGTAGCCTAAAGCAGATAACTCGTAAGCTGGAGAGGAAATGGCGTGTCACAAATTTAGAGGATCATCATTTAGCCTGGAGAAATAGTTTGTTGCTTTATAAGAAAGCCCTCCGCAAAGCCAGAACATCTTACTATTCGTCACTGATTGAAGAAAATAAGAACAACCCCAGGTTTCTCTTCAGCACTGTAGCCAGGCTGACAAACAGTCAGAGCTCTACTGAGCCAACCATCCCTTTAACGTTAACTAGTAATGACTTCATGAACTTCTTCACAAATAAAATTTTTATCATTAGAGAAAAAATTACCAATAATCATCCCACAGATGTAATATTATCTACAGCTACTTTTAGTACCATCGATGTTAAGTTAGACTCTTTTTCTCCAATTAATCTTTCTGAGTTGACTTCATTGATTACCTTCTACAGACCATCAACGTGTCTTTTAGACCCCATTCCTACAAAACTGCTCAAAGAGGGCCTGCCATTAATGAATGCTTCAATATCAAATATGATCAACCTATCTCTAATAATCGCCTATATAGTGTAAGGAGCTTAGAACGAAAAGCGTCTGGACTTCTTTAAGCAGCTTGAAGACGTTTCACCTCTCATCCGAAACTTCTTCAGCTCTAAGGTCAAATGGTGGAGAGTCCCAGATTTAAGCCCTATGGGAGTGTCCCCCAAGAGGGACATGGACCCCCTATTGATCCTCTACCTAATCACATGAGCCAAGGTGTGAAAACGGCTGTAGGTCACAATCAGCCAGGGTTTCAGGTGAACTCATTCCTTAGACTAAGATGGCCTGTATGGCTGAGAACCTCCACAGATAATCAGCTATGTACCACAGGCCTTCAAGGTGGCTGTAGTTAAACCTTTACTTAAAAAGCCATCTCTAGACCCAGCTGTCTTAGCTAATTACAGGCCAATCTCCAACCTTCCTTTCATATCAAACATCCTTGAAAGAGTAGTTGTCAAACAGCTAACTGATCATCTGCAGAGGAATGGCTTATTTGAAGAGTTTCAGTCAGGTTTCAGAGCTCATCACAGCACAGAAACAGCTTTAGTGAAGGTTACAAATGATCTTCTTATGGCCTCTGACAGTGGACTCATCTCTGTGCTTGTCCTGCTAGACCTCAGTGCTGCGTTCGATACTGTCGACCATAATATCCTATTAGAGCGATTAGAACATGCTGTAGGTATTACAGGTACTGCACTGCAGTGGTTTGTATCATATCTATCTAATAGACTCCAATTTGTTCATGTAAATGGAGAGTCCTCTTCACACACTAAGGTCAATTATGGTGTTCCACAGGGTTCAGTGCTAGGACCAATTCTGTTTACATTTGCGCAATATCTCTAAAATTAGAAATATCCTGTCTCAGAGTGACGCTGAAAAACTAGTTCATGCATTTATTGCTTCAAAGCTGGACTACTGTAATTTATTATTATCAGGATGTCCTAAAAACTCCCCGAAAAGCCTTCAGTTAATCCAAAATGCTGCAGCAAGAGTCCTGACAGGGACTAGAAAGAGAGAGCAGATTTCTCCTGTTTTGGCTTATCTTAATTTCTCCTACAATGGGTGACGATAAAAAAAAGTTAAAAAACAGGTGTGAAGTCAAATTAAGTTTTATGAATATGGTTAACTTGAAGAAGCAGATGTTTAACTTTAGTTTCTGTTGTTCCATGGAAACAGAAAAAACTATTCACATAATATTGCAAGTCAACATCTAACTGTAGTGAAGCAGTCTAAGGGATTACTTTGTGTTCCAATAGTTTAGCACTTGTTGCCAAGTGCAGAGTGCTGCAAAATGAGAATAGACATGTCAGAATGAGTAAACTGTTTTAACATTTAGACCAAACTAAATACTTGGAGTTCATGTGGTCTAACCAGCAGATGGGTTAACATAACATATCAATATTTAATGTGCCTAAGTCAGAAGGCCAATAGACCTTAATTTATAATTTAGTTGCTGTATAAAAAACATTTCCTTTATGTCATGCAACCTCTGGATCCACTCATTAGCTGCGTAAAATATAGTATATGTTTATAAATATCCATTTTCTAAACCAAAAATCCTATTGTTGTCATGAAATCACTAGAAATATCAGATAGCAAACTGACTAAAGTCTCACCATTTCCCTGCAGGTCTGTTGGTGCTACAGGATATATGAATGTTTGAAGGAAAAACAGGGTTTTGTTTTTCATTCATGACCATCAAGATGTAAACAAAGTTTGAAATCTGAAATAAGTAATGTGGCTATATAAACACTGTCAGCAGTGTTTTTCTGATGAAACTGTTTTATTTCTGTCATTGTACAAATAAAATAGAAAAGCACTGCTTTTGCCTGCAGAGGTTTTTCAGTTGTGTTATTTGAATAATCCAGTCAACAATGTACAATTACTTCCATAGATTATTGGACCATGGCCCATTTTGTTTGTTTTATCATTTTTTGTGGATTACAATGTAAAAAAGAAGAGGCCCAGAAAACACAAAACATTTAGTGAACTTGATTTTTTACATTTGTGTTTTTCCTCAGCTTTCAACTGTTGTTACTTACTTTACTAAGATTTACTCATTTAGACAAGCGTTTTGGTAACTTGAATTTTCTTGTTTGTCTAATTACAATATTCCTGCGAGGTTGACAACAAAAAATATCTCCAACATATTTCTACCTTAATAAAACACAGACAAGTGAAGTGGAGTGGAGACAAGTGAATAAACCATTACATTATGAAGCACTTATCACTTTGACTAGAGAAATCAGCATTAATCATGTTCCTATATGTATATTTAAGGAATGCTGAGTGAATATATTTTCATTAATCAAGTGATGCCCATTTGTTTTTCAAAGGCAATACTAAAAGCTAAAGTATATACGCATCCATACACTGGAGTTTCACAGTAACTACAGTGAACAAGACGAGTTAAAACTTATATATCCACCTTAGATTTACAAGCAGTCAATTTGGTTGGGTGGTGTTCAAACATGTGCATGTGTATGTACAAAGTGCATGCACATACATTCACAAGGATGTACTAGTGCATTATGTTGTTATATACATGGTTTCCTCGAGGGAAACTAAATGTAATGTTTCTTCTGTAATAGTCTTCTTTGTAACTCAAACTGCATTCACTAGAGCGCCCTTCCTTCATTCCTTCTTTTTAAGAATGTACCAGATTATTGACTTGTCCATTTATTCTGATTTTCAGACTAATAAAAAACTTTGGACCTCATATTGAGAGGTTGATTGAAAAGCTACTAAATCCAAGTCCAGCACTTGGAAGATCTTTTATCTACTATATTTGTCGAATGAAGAGAGAACAGGCCTTTTTAAAGCTATTTATGAGTTGCTCAGTTATATTTGAGTATTTGAAAATGGGCAGTGAATCTGAACCAGATGGAATAGCTGTGATTCCTAAATTAATTCCTAAAAAACTAATGCAATACTTAAAGTGAATCTGAAAGTTTGGACTTCAATCACATCTTGATTGTTGGATTTATTTTTTATTATTGTCTGTGGCAGAACTAAAAGAAATGTTAAAAAAGGGAGAAAAAAAGGAAAAATGTATGGACCTAACTGTAATTTGTGCTACATCAGCTCACCATTAATGACACCATTCATTTGACTGACCAAGAGTAAATTGATTAACTACTGCACAGAGTCGGTCGCTTTTCACGATTTCACCACCATTAACAAAAATAGCCCATAAATTACGGTAAATATTCTCAAGTACTAACAGTTAAAATAGCCTCTCCCTCAGTTTCAATCATGACTCTCACCAGTGGAAAGGCGTGGGAGATCTTGCCGTCTGGGGGAAGTTTAGCTCCAAAGCCATATGCAGGGAAGAGTTTGTCACTGTCATAGTCCTGGATAATTTCTCCCACAGCCTTCAGGGCCATGGCATATGCATTCATTTGGTATGGACTCATATAGTGCAACGATGTCGGCTGGGACGGGTTACCTAGAAAGAGAGAAATCCCCACCAGCATGCAGCAAAATTAGCATGAGAATGTTCTTATCAGAGAATGAAGAAAAGCAATTACACATTTATTAGACTTGCAAAAACACACATGCAGACATGATGAAGGTAACCACTATGTTGTATAACTACTGGAATCAGTTGGGGTGTGTTTTTTTTTTTGCTTTCCAAAAAAAAGACCAACTAAATTTTGCAAAACGTGGTTTTGTAGAATTGATATTATGGAGCCGTGGTAAGATATCACATTTCAAGGTACATTCTTATTCGTATCTGTGTAGTTTCTTTGCTGTCTGACATGTTGTCAGTTCTTTATGTCTGAATGCAGTCTTTTTAATTTGTCGGATCACAACCTAGCATGAAAGTTTTTAAGCAGTGTTGTCCTGTTTTAGCCACTAAACACTATTTGATAAACTCACTATCAGAGAACGGTTTATTGTTGTTGGAGATTTTGTAGGAAATCACAATACAATGTTGCTGCTTTTATTTTGAAGGCCACAGCTTTCAGTATACTCAATTTAAAAGGTCCATTTTTTTTTTTTTAACTCAAAGCTATGTGCTTAGTTTGTGGCAGAAAAATGCAAGAACCTGACTGATTCAGCGCGGAAATCTGAACCTTTGCTAGCAAAACTGCCATTTAACCAAGCTTTAGGCATCCAGCTTTGGGGTTTCCCACAAAATACCTCTCTCTAGCCAAACTATAACGAGATGGATGCAGAAAACTGCAACAAATCTGGAGCTTTGACTTTTTCTCTTTTGATTTGAATGAGAGCTGTGATGCCCCTGACTCAGTTATTCATCTTATCATATGGGGTAACAAATGAGTTTGAGATTATGGAGGAGCTGGCAGATTTGTGCTCAATGATAACCTGCTCAGTATTTTTCTCCAGTATTTTAAGTATTTCAATAAAAGTCTTATTGAATTCCTATAGCCTCCTTTTTTGTGCACGTATAATGCAGAAACTTGGAACTAATTTAAGTTCATAAAAGTTTTAAGATGTTTATTTTTGCTCCAGGGTAGGTACTTTCCAGCACAAAAGGAACATTGAGTGATATAAGTATACACTGATTGGTCTAGGCAGAAGTGCAAAATAATCAGATACATAAACAATAGTTATCTTTAAAAACATAGAGAACTGGACCAATAGAAAAGTCCAAGTGTTATGCATATATGTAAGAGAGGAAACGCATCATATGAAGCAAAAAAAAATCATAATTTTCACTCATGTTATTCTCAACTTGTGACCTTTGCAAAACACAGTAAAGCTATGTAGAAAAAAAAGTAAAAAGAAGGGAAACTGAAAAACCATTACAAGAAAAGAAAAGACCACTATGTACTATTTAATAGCTTAGTAGTAGATAGTTATATAAAGAATATTTTACAACCACAAACAACTTTTCCTGGTTGTAAAATATTTGTTCCTGGTTCCCAGTAAGTTCCCTGGTTCTCTGTACATTATTAAGACTGACACACTGCTATCTGCAATTCCCAGATTAAAATTCTCATGAAACTCAAATCTCTGTGGTTGGGGAAGTATAAATCTTCCAAATGCGACCAAATTTTTCAGTGGTGCGACTAAAAAAAAAATATTTGGTCGCACAGTGCGACCAAATACTTTTGGGGAAAAAAAAAAAAAAAAAATCTCTGCAACTCTCCGTGTGGTCAACAACAGACACACATTATGCCCCTATTGTGGACTAAACCAATCAGAGATAGTCAGGGGCGGGACCTCTCTGATTGGCCGTGGTCCAGTTGAAAGTGCAGGTGGAAGAGAGAGGTGAGTAGCTTGAATAAAGCGATATCAATTCATTAACGGATTCCACACAAAGACGCAAACACAGAGCGGACCCGACGCATCAGGATCAGCTTTGTCTTTCTCGGCTTCTCACCCCACGGCCCGAACACGGACACGCTGTCGGAGCTTAGCGATTCTGATGCGTCGGGTCCGCGCTGTGTTTCCGTCTTTTTTGCGCTGATTCTGAGCTGCAGGTTTTGTCTCTCCAACCAAAATTCGCCGAGCCAGCAGCAAAAGAAGCAGCAAACTACGCTTCACATTTGATCAATGTCGTCATGAATTCCCTCTGACTTTTGCTGTTTTGCTTCCACCACGATAAAAATCACACTTCATGCACAGCTCTCTCTCTCTCCCTCTCTCTCTCTCTCTCTGTACTTCAAGAACAGTTTCCCGTCTCAAATCTCTGTTTTCTGCATTATCCATTCGCTTATTACCCACCAGTCTACCGTTGTTTACAGCGCTGTCGGCCGCTGTCTTTTCTTTTCTTTTTCTTTTTTCACTTAAATGACCTCGGACAAGAAAGCCTAATTTCTGCTGTTCAATACTGAAGAAATTTAAACTTAAAATTATGCAAAATTGCAGAATATTGCAGAATATTTTTAAGGTTATCTGCTATAAAAAGCCAGACCAGGAAAATCTCCTTCATGTTTTTCTGTGTTTTATTCTCAGTTACTTTGACACAAAGGCATCTGCTGTGATGTTCACAACTCTGATGAAGTCTCACATGTATCAGTACTGATAAATGATCAGAATTATAATATTTCTGACTGTCTGAGGCTAAACTGAATTGAATCAGGACTTTGAGAACCTGAATCAAATGGATTATAGAAATCAGTGATGATACCCAGCACTAGTGAGCAGCCTAGGCCCGACAGAAGTGGATGTAGCTGTGGGTAATAAGAAAAGATGAAAAGAACTATTGCTAACGCTTTGTTAAGTTAAGGCCTGATCCGTCTGAAATTCATAGCCAGCTCTGACACGGTGCCATCACTCTCTGAATGCTGAAAAAGCAGCAGTGTATCCAGAAAACACATTATATGCTGCAATAAATGCACTGCCCAAGTGTCCCCTCTCCCCACTGCCTTTCAGCAGCAGGCAGCAGCAAACAGGTCGTCAGAGGAGCCAAGATGATGATTAAGTTTAACATTTTCTACAATATTGACAAAGCAATTTAAGCACAAGTTTGTTAGTTAATAATTTAGAAATGAATATTGTCTGTATGGACTTCCCCCCAAAGAAAGTGCACATGTAAAACTGCGGTGTTAAGCGATGCGGTTGAAAAACTTGAGTGCGCCTAACTTTTGTGCCGGTACGCCTAAATTTTTAGAGTTAGGCGCACCGGTGCGCCCATGTCAAAAAGTTAGTCTAGAGCCCTGATCTAGAGACAACCTTGCAGTGGGATTACACCAGCTAAGTTACCAAAATCTATCCACAGATAACCAAAAGTATTGAAAAATTAGTTTTGAAATCTAATGTTTCAAAATGCACCAGTCAAGAATAACGTAATGACCACGTGCCTAAAATTTCGTTGGCCCCTATTTGCTGCCAAAACAGCCCTGACCCATTGAAGCACGGATTCCACTAGACTCCGAAAGTGTGCTGTGGTATCTGGAAGCAAGATGTTAGCAATATTCTTTAAGTCTTACAAGTTGTGAGATGGGCCACCGTCAGTCTGACTTGCTTATCCATCACATCCCACAGATGCTCAATTGGATTGAAATCTTGGGAATTTGTTGTGCTCCTCAAACCATTCCAGAGTCATGTTTTTTTCTTTCTGGCAGGGTGGATTATCCTGGCCACAGCCATCGGGGAATACCATTTCCATGAAAGGGTGTACATGCTCTGGAACAGTGCTTAGGTAGGTGGTATGTGTCAAAGTAACAGCCAAATTGATTGCAAACCCAAAGTTTTCCAAGCAGAACATTGCTCAAAGCATAACACTGCCTCACCGGCTTGACTTCCTCCTATAGCGCATCCTTATGCTAGGTGTTCCCTAAGAAAGTGATGTGCAAGCAACCAGCCATCTACATGATGTAAAAAGAAAATATGATTCATCCGACCTTACACTGCTCTGTCGTGCAGTTCTGACACTTACGTACTCACTGTTGGGACTTTTGGAAGTGGACAGCATGGGCCCTGTGACTAGGGCAGGGTGCAGTCTCATATACAACAAACTGTGATGCAATGTGTATTCTGACATCTTTCTATCAGAATCAGTACAAACTTTTTTAGCAATTTGAGCTACGGTATCTTGTCTGTTGGATCAGACCACATGAACCAGCCTTAGCTCCAAATCCATGAGCCTTGACCAGCCCATGACCCTTTTGATAGATACTGGCCACTGTGAACCAGGAACACCGCACAGTTTTGGAAATTATCTGACTCTGTCGTGCACTGTTGTGCCATCACAATTTGACCCTTGTTAAACTCGCTCAAATGCTTACGGTTGCCCATTTTTTCTGCTTCTAACACATCTACATTTAAGAGCAAAATGTTTACTTGCTCCCTAATATGTCCCAATCACTAACAGGTGCCATGACTAAAAGATAATCAGTATTATTCACCTTACCTGTCAGTGGTCACAAAGTTATTAAATACTTTAATCTCTTAACATCTTCTAGATCAAATGTGAGTCACAATTAGTGTGTTTAGGATTAATTTAGGGGCTGGAATAAAGCTTTAATTGACCTCCTTAAAGGTAATTTTCTTTTTTACCTTTTTAGCATCCCCAAAAGAACGACAAAGCCAAAATGCATGTACAATTGATTTGAAAACTACCTTTCAGTAATTTCTTCTCTTGTTCAATATGTGGCAAAAATGCACCCCAACCCTAACTGTAAGTAGTTTGCTGGTGACCACTTAAGGTTGGATGTTGGAGGTTAAAGTATGTAATAAGCAAAATAGGTCCTCAGCAAGCTGTAGAGGTTTCTTTTCTTTTGGTTTAATAGCAAGCAGTTCAATGCTGATAGCATTTTGTCTGCTGGTATCAAGTATTAGTTCATAAACTTACATTATGGCCATTTACTGATTTCAATAGAAAACTATTAGACACTATATTGCCAAAAGTATTTGCTCATATGACTTCACATGCAGATGAACTTGAGCTACGTCCCATTCTTAATATAATGTTTGCCCACCTTTTGCAGCTATAAAAACTTTTTGTTAACAACGTTTTTCATCCACACCAATCCTGCTGATCCATGACTTTATGGACTTTGTGCACTGATGCGCAGTCACATTGGAAGAGGAAGGGGCCATCCCCTGAAGCATTAAGCTTCTGTCTAGGGGCTGAGATCTATTCCTGAAAAACAACCCCACACCATAATTATGTGGGGTAATTATATAATCGAATTATGTAAAGGGGAATATGTAATTATTGATTACACTTGGTACAATGCAGAGCAAGAGCAAGTGTCAATCTCCAGGCACCTGTCAAACCCAGCCAAGTACATCAGACTGCCAGATACAGAAGTGTGATTTGTAACTCCAGGGAACATATGCTGTGGCAGCATCCTTTACTCCATGCTTTGAATTGTGCTGAGCAGAGACAGGCAGTAACGTGTTAACGTGTTACTGTAATCTGATTACATTTTTCAAGTAACAAGTAAATTAAGGGATTACTATTGCAAAAAAGTAATAAGATTACTGTTACTTTCCCATAAGCATGCTGCGTTACTGCGTTACTAAACTGTGATTTTGTTGGTGAGAGTGTCTCATGACAGTGATGTACGACCGTGCAACGGTTGTGGCAGCAACAGACATGTGCAGATCAACAATGGATAATATGGAGTGCGAGAGAGAGTACGACCATGCAGTGTTTAAAGCTTGGAAGTACTGACATTACCCTGAGTTAGGGCTGGGCCATATCATACCGTTCACGGTAAAACTGGTATAATGTTGGGCAACGATAAGAAAATGAAATATCGCGATAGAACATGGGTAAAACGCGCATGCGTAGTGCCTTTGTTTTCATACGCACATGGCGGAAAAAGCATGGCGGCAACGGAGAATGAGAAAGGTGAAAGCGGATCATTGAATGAAACGGATGAACCAGAATTGGTTTGTAAAAATGCTGCAACTTCAGTGATGTGGAACTGGTTTAGCTTTCGTCCGTCAGATACACAACAAAGTACAATTTTTTGTAGAGCATGCTAGCGGGCCGTCGTTATTACTAGGGATGGGTATTGAAACCTGGTTCTTGTTGAGAACCGGTTCCCACTGTTTCAATTCCTTGGAATTGTTTGCCATTTTGTAAACGATTCCTTATCGATTCCAGTCGCCCGAATGAGCGTCACCACGCTATGGAGCGTCATTTACCTGGCAGGGCGCCTAAGCGGCTCAAACGCTCAAAAGTTTGGTTGTACTTTACGAGAACGGATGACAACAGGGAAACTTGCAATACTTGCAAAGTAGATATTTCATTTAAAGGAGGAAACAGTACAAATATGCAAAAGCATTTGCTCACAAAACACGCGATGACCTTAAATGAATGTCGTGTTTTTAATTCCGCTCCGGACTCGTGAATCTCAACCCAGCAGCAGCGGTAACGTTTGCACGTCCTCTCCCGTTAATGCAGCAGGTAAATAATCAGCTAACAGTGAATATTATGTTAGAGCGATCTGCCTTATTACAAAACCTGCCGTTACTGTGCGCTGCATTTAGGTGACCATGATGAGAGAGACAGACAGAGTCTGGCTGGCAGTTCTCGCTGCAGTCTACCGTTAGCGTCTCCTTTCAGGCCAGGATAGACGAATGTCACCGAGCAGTGACTAAGTTTGTGGTCAAAGGCTTGCACCCATTTGCCCCGATTTTCGGTAAGTGAATGTGTTTAATTGTAGGCAGGGACATTACTGGATATTCTTGTGTAATTGCTACAGAATAATTTATGTTATACTTTATTATTGCTACAGAAGAATATTTATTTTATTGTTTTACATTTACAATTTTTTTTCCTGGGGACCCTGTGACACCCCATTGAAGAGCCGTAGGCTGTGGATCTCTTAAGATCTCACTGTTGGGTTTGTAAGGCCATGTTACTCCTAAATTTCTATCTTGTTCAAAGAGAAGATATAAAACAAAGTTCTAAGCTAATCGACCTTAGTGTTCTCCTTTTTTAAAAAGAATCGATAAAGAATCGAATCGTTAAACAGAATCGAAAATGGAATCGGAATCGTGAAAATCTTATCAATACCCATCCCTAGTTATTACCATGTTTTTTTGGAAAATACGGCAATCCTTTGATTTTTCTGAAAATCGACAGTGCCTCTTTTAATCCCGTGTGCCTTATGTATGAATTCTGGTTGTGCTTACTGACCTCGAAATGATTTTATGTGGTACACTGTGCTTGAAAATCTGTCAAATGCTTTAGTGCGACTTTGCTAAGCTACGAACCGCACAACTTGATGGATTGTCGGAGGCGGCACATTACGGCTATCGTAGGCAGGAGCCTCGCGGAGTGATACGTACTGTGCTTCAACATAATATTACCGTATTGTGTGTGTATAACCTTTTTTTAAGTTTTGCGGATATTATACATGGTTATGCTGAGGATATGTCGGCCAGTTTCCACTGGAAATGCCTTTTGGTTAAACTGTCAGCGAGGAATTTGCATTTGCACTGTTACATTTTTATATAACTTTAATGCACATAAAAAACAGCTGCTTGTTTAAGTGAAAATACACTGATGGGTTTTTTTTTGCACTAACAAAGTTGTGGAGTTGTAAAGTATTTTGTCTCGTGTCAATTATGTCGTCAGTTATATCGTTATCGCAAATTTTCAAATGTATATCGTGATAAATATTTTGGGTCATATCGCCCTGCTCTACCCTGAGTTTGATTCTGTAATAAGTGACAAAAACATTAGTGTCTGCTGTACACTCTGAGTGGGAAGAAAACTTCTTTCTACAGCAGAAAATTAAACTTCAAATCTGAGCGAGCGCCGAGCACGCTGCCACGAGAATGTGAAATTAAAAAAAAATTTAAAAAAATCACACAAACACAGGGGTAACTCCTGGCTTGGAGTCCAATGATCCTTTTATGGTTTGGCAACAGTGCTAAAACTGACAAATTGTGCTGTCAATCAGCACTATCAATCATGCCTTGTAAACACTAATTACAATACAACAATAATCTGGCTGCTTCAACTTAGTAAGTCCCATTAGCCTGATGGACTGATGAAGTATTTGAACAACCAGATTAGGTGTAATATTGCTAATCTCTCCTTATTTCTTTAACAGAGCTTCTTTCTTTGAGGATTTTTCAACTTAAAGACTTTGCAATTAGGAGTTTGTTTTTTTCCTGTCTGGCTGATAGGTGACTGTCATTGTGTTTCTTTGCAGGCACCTCTGTAGAATAACAGGGACTTGGTGTTCAGACTTGCGCTATATTCTTCAGCTGGTCTATTATGTTATTTTTTGGACATATTCCAGTTTCCATACTTTACACAGAAGTACATATTGTGCATATGTGTTATGGTTGTGTGATGTGATGTGTGATGGTGACAGCATGATAGACATTTTGGAACATAATAGCACAAATAGTGTCCACATATAGACCACCACCAAGACAGAAAAATAATTGTGTAATGTGACAAAACTACTGAAATAGGTTTTTTTCCAAAGAAGGCAAAAAGAGTCTAACTAAAGTAAAAAAGCGACAACAAAATATTTTGTGGGCAAAATAATCTCACTGAACAGGTGTGTGGACATTTCCTGCATGCATTAAGATGAAACACTGTCTTACCATTGGATGCTGTGAAGTCTATGGCTACAGTGAAGTTGAGTTGCGTCCTGGTGGGAGATTGAGCACATCGATATCATTCACAGTGGAGAGGACTCCGTTTTGAGATAGTAGAACATCTACAGCTCTTCATGCCAGACCGAGAAACGTACATACTGGTCACCGGTGCCATTTAGAAATTGTAAGACATCTAAAGTCTTTGAAATCTAAAAATTATTAATGTATGTAGTAGGGCTGCACGATTAATCGTTAGAAAATCGCGATCTCGATTCATACTTATGTGTGATCTCATTTCCAAATGACAACGATTTAAAAAAAAAAAAAGAAAAAAAAGAAAGAAAAAAAAAGAAAGACGACGACGATTGTACCGCATTTTGATCCGGGACGTAATCTGCATGAAAACAAGCGCTCACCCTTCCTGCTCAACAAATGACATGGGCGGAGCCTTATACCACGTGATACAGAAGCTGTGCCGTGATGCTCAAATTGGCAGGGAAAAAACAACGGAGAACACGTCAGGGATGACGAGAAAGTGACAGGAGAAAATTTGTGCCGGTCAACCACCCAAACATCAATAACGGGAACCTTATACAGCGCTTCCCTATACACGTCGAACTCCCGCAGGCTCAAAGAAATTACGGAGGCTATCACTTATCACCTGACCAAAGATATATCAACACTGTGCAAAACAAGGGATTTAGGAAAATGATCAACACCCTAGACAAACGCTACACAATGCCGTCCCGCAACTATTTTTCTATTGTTGCACTACCTGCTCTATACACGCAGTGTCGAGCAACGGTGGAGACGGAATTACAAGCAGTACAACATTTTGCGGCAACGACAAAATGTGAGACATTTATTGCTTTTATTTTTATTTATTGTTTTTATGTTCAGTCTCAACTGTTACGAAGTTGATGTGCAGTTAATAAGTGCAATAAATATTTATATTGGAAAAGAAAATCGTGAGAGAATCGTGATCTCAATTCTAAGCAAAAAAATCGTGATTCTCATTTTATGCAAAATCGTGCAGCCCTAGTATGTAGTATTGTTTTTGCCCATTGAATTCTTCAGCTTTCTGTAACTTACATTTCACAACAAAAACAATTTTTAAAAATGAGCTGTCCAGATTGATGAGAAAACAAATTCAGCAATATAAAACTCTAAAACAAAAGCAGTGAGGCAGCAGCAAACGTCTCACTGATGGTTTAAGAAACATCAGTGTTCAAATAAAGTGCACTACCTTGGAATTTCTTTCTTCCAGCCTATTTGCTTGCCTGATGTAACACGTTTATTGTATTAATATCACACAGTTTTTAGTTACTTCAGCTAATTAGCTTACGTAGTTAACAAATCAAAAGTTCAGAGTGTGACCCTGACGCAGCTGATGCAACTCAAAGCATGCTCATATTGGTCAACGTTAGAGCTGATGCAATATGACTTCATCAGCTACACTTGTCTGCTCTGCCTGATGCAATCTGTGGTTGTCAGTAAACCAACTAGAAGTACAGGGGTGAAGCACTTTCTTTGAATTACTGTGTATTTTCTTAAGCTTTTGCTTTAGATTTAGTTACAACAGCTGTGTTTAAGTTGTGCTGAGAAAAGTTAGCATAGCTGACTTTCTTGTGTTATGCCCTCTGCTTTTTGCCATTTAAGTTTAATGAGTTATATTGCATTTTTCTGGCATGTTGGGGGTTAGTTATTTACATGTTATGGTTTATAACCACAGCATTGTTACTGATGCCCCTTTTCCCAAAACATTATCTACCCGTAGTTTTATAAAGTAAATGTATGAGAAATACACTACATTGCTGAAAGTATTCACTCATCTGGCTTCACACACATATGAGTATAACTTGAGTAAAGGTCTTTTGGGAAGGCTTTCCATGAGGTTTATGGAAATTTTTGGCCATTTCTCCAGAAGCATATTTGTGAGGTCAGACAAGAGTGCCTGAATCCACTTTGCTCTGATTCATCCCAAAGGTGTCGAGTTCTTCCAGGCCCAGTTCTTTATCCATGTCTTTATGGAGCTTGCTTTGTATACAGTCATGTTGAAACAGGACGAATGTTCATGTTATGCCATGAATGCCCAGCTTGTCGCACAAGGTGTCTTTTTTGTTTAGAATAATTGATTTAAGTAAGAAAAAGTATAACATCAGTTAAGGTCATCTTCAGTGACAACTCAAGTTCTCATCAATCGGGGGCAGACATTTTCTAGTGAAATCTGCTATTTTGGTTATCTTTTAACTGAACAATATTGCGTGCAGTGGCAAACTAAATGTCAGGTTCGACAAACAGAGCAGTGGGGATAAAAGAAGCTGTGAAGAGTCACTAAACTGTGACTCAAGAATCAAATGAGGGCTGATTTTTTTCACTGGAAAACCTGAATGTAAGCAAAGTGCGTAAACACTTTAGTCTAAGTTTATAACACATTGCACCCTTTGTACTACCTTCGTGTAATATTATTTGTGCATGTTTGACTCTACCCTAATGAAACATGACTGACTGAGTTCTTACCCTCCTCTGATGAAGTCGACAAATGTATACTCTGACTCCACTTTGAAAGACAGCAGGGTCACCTTTAAGATTGGGAGAAAGTGAAAGGGAAATGAGGAATGGGGAAAAATATCAAGAGAACCAAGAGAGGTTACAGACAGGCTAACGGCAAACATTATACATTTACTGGACCGATAAATCACTCCTGCTATGAGTCATCCCCATGAAACATGCGACAGCTGCTGACATGACACACTGACAAGTCTTACCGTCCCTGAGTTGATGTATTTCTTCTTTTTGCCTTTCTTTTTAGGATTCAACACCTTGACCACAAGAGCGGAAACATGAAACAAGCTTTTCAACAAACAAGTCAGAACACATTATATAGTCTTTCCTCGCATTTCTAAGCTAATATGAACAGGTGGCGATTTAATACTGTCCTCAAATAAAGGCTGGAATTCATAATACAAGGAATATTACTTCATGAATAATATATAACACTGAAGGAACTAGCTTTGTTGTTCCTAAAGCACTGCTGTGTTTTTAATACCACCGACACAATCAACAAAAAATAGGTTTTGGAGAAAATCTTTGGCACCTTTGTTGTTTTGTGACCGAAGTGAAATGTATTTCTTGTTGCACTCTGTCTTTTTTTTGTTTTCATTTTTTTTACCTCATAGACATTGAACTGGCTTTGGCCTCGGGATAGTTCTCTGTAGCTTGTGGTGAACTCTCCAATAAAGTCATGACTGGAAGGGAGAACAAGATAAAAACAAATAAAACAAACAGTAACATGACTTTTTATCCTTTTTTACAAAAAAATTATAGTCCTTTTGTTCAACAACATAGTGTCCAATCTTTTTTTAAGGATAGAACCAAAGTTTGCCCAATGATTTTCTTTCTTTTGAAGCTGTGAAATACAAATATAAATAGAAAAGGTCCACTTAACCAATGTGAAGGATTGCATGGATCTTCCCTTTGTTGTCTTGTATTACAAACTTATACAAAATAGTTGCAATTAAGTTGAACTAATTTAATGAGAAGTGCATCCTTTTCAGCTTCTATGATGTGGTATTTCTCACACATTAAACTATCCCAGATACCAAAAGGTGAGAGGCGGGGTACACCTTGGACAGGTCACAAACCTGACACAGGGCTAACACATAGAGAAAGACAGCCATTCACACCTATGGACAATTTAGAATCACTAGTTAATCTAACCCCACTAACTGCATGTCTTTGGACTGTGGGAGGAAGTGGAGAGAACTCCTACAAACACAGGCAGACCATGCAAATTCCACACAGAAAGACCCGGCCAGATGACGGAGTCAAACTCAGGACCTTCTTGCTGTGAGGCAACAGCCCTAACTGCAACACCATTGTGCTGTTCTGAATTAAATTAACTGTAGATATTTAATTTAACTAGGCTATATTTACCTTTTAAACCTTGCTGTCCTGTGCTTTAGATCACAAAGATTCAAATTAGACAAACAAGTGTTTTTACCAGCTATGCCAAATCTCCAAGGCAAAGCCCTATATTCCACATAAAGATCTGGAAAGCTTATCCATGCCTTCATTACTTTGAGACTAGACTATTGCAATTCTCTTTACATGGGCCCCCAATTCTCTCTCCTCCAGCGTTTGCAATTAGTTTAAAATGCCGCAGCACACCTCTTAACTGGCACCAGAGGGCATGATCACATCACCCCTGTTCTAGCCAATCTACACTGGCTCCCTGTTAAACACTGTATCGTTTTTAAAATCCTTTTGTATTCTTTTAAAATTTTAAACCTGGCGCCCAGTTACCTAACAGACCTTCTCGACGTGTATAGCCCCAAGAGAGCACTCAGATCCTCTAACCAACTGCTCTTAGTGCAACAAAGGCCCCGACGAAAGACTAGAGGGGACCGAGATTTTGCAATTGCTGCACCCAAACTCTGGAATAATCTTCCTGTCGATGTCCGCATGTCAGATTCCATTCAATCGTTTAAATCACGCTTAAAAACTCACCTGTTCCATCTAGCTTTTGAAGCAAATTAGTTTGGACTTTCACCTGGTCTGCATTTGTGCTATGTAACTGTAACTGTAACTACAATTTTTTTTAATTGTTTTTAACTGTTTTTGTTGCCTTTTGTTGTAATCTGCTTTGCTACCTTGTGTGAAGTACTTTGATGGACACTGTCCTTTTCAAATGTGCTATAGAAATAAAATATTGATTGACTGATTGACAAAGATGTGCTTTTTTTTAAAAAAAACTATTTTGCTCCAGTAACCTCAAATTTCAGTTCTTCTGGGGTTATATATTTTAGATTTGTCATGGCTAAAGTAGCAGGCGTGTGGAGTTGCAGGCACTGGCTTTGATGCGAGTGAGCTTTATTTTCATTTCTTTTCTTTTTTTTTTTGTCTGTCCCATTTGGTTCTTTAGCCATCAGAATTGCTGTCTGAAGACCAACAAGGATACCCAATGGATTTATTTTGCCAAATGGATCATCGAGGCCTTGCCGTATTGGTCCATTTGATCGACCTTTGTTGTTATTATTTATTTTATTTTATTTTCAGTTGTTACAGACGGGACAGACATGACTGAGGGATAGGAAAGGGAGAAAGAAAGCGAGGAAGGAACAGGAAAACAGAAGGGAAGAGGGACAGTGAAAAAGGGCACTTAAAAAGAGAAAGAGAAAAAAAAAATCTGTGCCAGAGTGAACCGAGCTGCAGGCCCCGAGGCCCGAGGGCCCCCTTTGCCCCGGAAGAGGCCTGACCGAGCGACAGGCACCAGGCCCCGCCAAGTAGCCACCGGGAGTGAGCTGGTGCATACCTGAGCGCCCAGCCCTGGACACCAAGAACCACCAACGCACCGACCCCTGAGGGCATCAGTTACCAGCAGGGAGTGTGGTGAGGGGAGATAGGCCTCCATACTTTGGAGGGCCTGGGAGTTCCCAGAGAGGTGGAGTCTAAGACCCGACCTGACATATAGACACAGACAAACAGGCACACACAGACACAAACATGCATTCCCACCCTCATGCACACATATACAAACTCTCAGCACTCACCCAACGTAGGGATAGACAAAAATGGACATGTACACACAATCACACTCCCCAAACAAACTCTATACCCCGGGTCCAGGTACCCTCGCCCCCAGAGGGGGAAACGGCACCTAGACCCAAGAGATGTTACCCTTCCCCCCGGGGTGGAGGCAAGCAGACCGCCCCAGGCTCTGCAGCAGCAGGGAGGCCAATCGGATGGCCAACACCTCCTCCCAGCCCCCCGCCCCGATGGCTAGTAGAGAACGGGGGTGTATGAAGACCCCATACCTCCCTCCTCCCGCTCATGTGTAGTGGTGCTGCGTGTTGTTCTAAAGTGTATTTAAAACACGGGAGGGCATGGTGCTACTGCCAGAGAGCAGCAGGTGTTAGCACGGCCCCTCCCAAGAACCCTCAATATGTACATGGATTTAAAAATGAGAGGTGGGCACCGGCGCCAGAGGTAGGGTTGAATACACAGACCGTTCTCTGGACGCCGTTAACGTGGTCACCCTCAAGGCCCTATATATGTATGTGTTATGAGAGTGTGAGTAATGTGGATGTCTAAGTTGTGGAAGAAAATTGAGGCACAGGTGGCCAGAAGGGGACAGAGGGGGGGGAATGCCTCCCCTGCACCCTGGTGACACACCCGCACCCCAAGGCCCTACCTGTGTGGGTGGGTGTGGTGGAGCGGGAAGAGGGAGGCAGCCGGGGATGGGGAGGAAAAGAAGGGAGGGGCATCTTGCCCCCCCCTGGGGCCAGCTCCCCCACTGACCCCAGTAGGCACCCCCGTCCTCTGGTACCCACCAAGGCAAGGGAGCCCAGGCCCATCCAGACCGGGGCCTACGGCAGCGGCACCGCCAAGCCCCACAGGACCCGGGGCAGCCCACCCGACCCCACCGCAGAGGAAACTGTACCCACCCCAACATTCAATCATCTCCCAGACTACACAAGACAACAGACACCCAGGTTAAGTTTATTCTCCACCTCTCCTATCTCTCTCCCCCACCTGCAGAGTGGACTCCTGCAAGGATGGAACAACCTCCCTGCTAGTTGAAGAGCCCCCCAGTTAGGCCGATGCACCAGAGGCCCCCTACGCCAGGGCTGAGCCCCCGTGCACCCACCCACCCACAACCTCCGTGACACACCGACGAGGACCGAAGCCCCCAAGGCCCAGCCAGAGCCCCAGCATGGAGGTGAAGCACCCCCGAACCCCAAGCCCCCACGCCTGCCCCGGATACACTCAGGGGCAGCCAGGCTACCAGGCCAGTAACCTACGTCCGCCAGCACAGACCCTCCCCCAGCCCTGCTGCACGTAGCCACAAGGAGAACACCCTCTAAGAGCAACCAGAGCCACTAACCAGGTTATGACCACAACCCCTGGGTTAAGCCCTCCAGGGATAACGTCCCTAGGGATTCTCCAGATGCCCTAAGCCCGTCCCAACCTCCACATCAACCACAATAGCTAATGCGGGACCAAACCACGACCCCCCACGCCCGCTAGGTGATGGAGCCGATCAAAGGAGCCCAGAGGGAATGATCTAATGTGGTGGCAGAGGCTGTATCGAGACTAATGTGATCTATTAGATGGTTTCTATATTGGCTAGAATTAAGATTATTTTTATTTTTCCAGTTCATGAGGACCGTTTTCTTGGCGATGCATAGGGCAGTAAAAACCATGTGGACTGTATTAGTTTCTGTAGTGACATCATCCAATTTTCCCAACAAGCACACTAAAGGGGAGGTTGGAATTTTACATTTCAGACACTTTGATAAGTCTTCACATATCCCACGCCAAAACTTCTGCACTGGTGGACAGAACCAAAGAGCGTGGATGTAATTGTCTGGTGTATTGCCTTGACAGTGTGAGCTTTATTTTCAAATGGTGAGTACAGACTTAAATCGGAGATGGGAAGGACAGAAAATAAGAAAAACCTAAACTGGGAAAACCTAACAAACGACTCTGAAACCATAACTCACAAAATGAAATGCAGAGTGAAACACGGGATGACACGCAGAGATAACAGAGACGGACGAGTAACAAGCAGAAGACAACACTGGGCTTAAATACAAGCTGGAGCAATCAGGGAATGGTCGACAGGAAGGAAACACAGCTGGGAGAAATCAGAGCTGACGAGACAAGGGGAAGCAAAACCAGGCACACTACACACAGGACAGGGACTATCAAAGTAAAACAGGAAGTACAACAGGCACACACAGACACAAGACATCAGACATGGCAAAAGGGAGGGAACACAGAGACACAGAACAGAAGGAGCTCAAAATACAAAACAGAAACCAAACCTAAGAACAAGAAAATCTTAACAAGAATTAATCTGAAACATAAGATAAGGATCAAAACCATTGAGACCACAGAAAAGCTTAGGGAAAGCGACATGAAAAGTTAAAGTTGGAAGAAGGTAAAAACTGTTTAAAATGCTTTTTCAACTTAGCATTAATCATGAGACGTCATCCTTCCTGCTCGGTTAGGTACTTCAGATATAATTTAGATTTGTAAAAGAAAAATACAAGATAACATCTTCATGAAACTGTGCTTATTTAGAAGGTGGCTAAAATGCATCCTAATCCTAAGTTGTTGGCCACTTATGGATGTAAAAAGGTTAAAGAAAATTGTACAGTTCACCTGGAGTTTCTTTACATTTTGCTAGGAAAATGGGAAATAGGTCCAGAAACCCAAACCAAGGTTTTCTAAACCTACAGTAACCAAGTAGTTGTAAAACCTGGCAGGAATAATGCTGGGAATTCTTGTGTTTTGGGCTTTTAGATAACTATTACAAATAATGTAGCTTTTGTTGAACTATATGAATGAGAAGCCATTGGCCTGTGGTTTTGTTTTCTCAAATGTAATTATTTTATTGGTCTGGCCTGCACTTGCTGGATATTAATCATCCTGAACTCTGCAAGACAAAGACTAATGAGGTCTCATTTGATTGTAATATTCCAAAAAATAAGGAAAAACAGACATTTCAGCTTTTATCTGTGCAGAGGAAAGTTGACATGCCTTCCACCTTATGCCCAGGTTTTAATTAAAACTTAACACTGACAGAAAGAATATAAAAGGTAGTTACACTGTTATAAAGTTCTTATGATACAGTTAAGAAACACTTCATTATTGATAACCACTAGGTTATTTGTTTGTTTCATTTATTAAATTGGAAGGGAGGCTCACTTAGACTGCATATATGTAGTGGCTCTAACTTTTGTGCTGCGTAGCTCGTTATTCAGTATCTGTTTTAATTTTGTAAGAGTGTCTAGCCTCAAAGCATTCCCTTTCTTTGTCCCTGTCACAATAACAAGTCATTGGTCGATAGAGATATTTAAGAGATATTTTATCCAAAAATGTATTATGTGTATATATTTGTCATTGTTATGTTTCTGTTTTGACAAAACAGAAACATACTGCATCAAAGCCTAAAAGAGAAAACTGAGTAAAGATGCATCAGAATTACAGCCTGATGAATTCTGCAAGACAAACACTTCCTTCAGGTTTCCTTTTTTCTTACAAAAAGTGAAAAGAGAGACAGAAGATAGAACAGAGAGAAAAGACTGAAAATTTATTTTCAGAGTAAAATTTGTGGAAAGCAGCAACATGAGGTCAGACAGCCTGAAAACACCCACAAGATATCTGCAAATTAAGCCCCACATGCATGGACAGGGCTCCTACAGTAGCCAGCATCTGTGATGAGATGGAGAAGCCATGTATACCCTGCCCTCCTACCCACTTAGCTGCAACCTTTCACCCATAAGATTTCATTCATTGCCCAGTGTGTGCCAAGCAGGTGGAGCTCTTCACTTGTTCTAATAAAACGCCTTGGGTCAGAAAGAATAATGTGTGACATTTCAGAGCCTCCGTGTGGAGCTGAAAATTAAAGCAAGGAAAAGGAGAGTCACACAGAGTGAGAACACTTACCTCCCATCCCTGTCCCAGTCATAAACGTCCACCTTGACTGTCCTGGAGGGAGGTGAGACAAGGAAGCCAAGGTGAGATAGACATAGGTGAGATTTACAGAGGATAAGAGGGAGTGTGAGGGTGAGAAAGTGAAATGGCAGGAAGACAAAAGAGAGAGACCATCAGTAAGTTGAGTAAGTTAACTTTTCTTCAAAGGATGTTTCACATTATGAAATCAATTAAAATAATGGTGACTCTAAAGTTATACAGTTTACCAATGTCAAACATTATATTATTATATAACATATAAAAATTCTTTTAATAGTGAAAATAATGAAAAAAGAATATGTATAATGCATTACATATGTGAGGTAAGACAACTTAAAAAAAAAACCAATTTATGCATTTAGGCCTTCTTCCCTAAAGTCAATGCTATGACTGAGATTCTTTCAGTCATGCAATCATTCCATGTGACTGCATGCACTGTGCTTTAGAGTGGCTAAAGTATGAGGTGGAGTGATACTCTTGTTACCCTGGAATTATTTTCCTGTAAAGGCTGATGACCTGTGTGAGATGCAGGTCCAGTTTTCTGTGACTTAAACAGCTACTGTGTAAGAAGTAATTAAATTCAATAAATTTATATGTTGCACAGCGGAAATTTGTATTTGTTTTATAGTCGGTTTTATTCTGATTTTAGTCTTTATTTTTGAGTGTAGTTTTGATTTTATTTGCATGATTTTACTTTGATATTTGTATTGCATGTTTTAGGTTTTTTTTGTACGACATCGTTTTAATCCACTGTGGACTGGCTGGACATTGGACAATTAATCAATAGCAGGCACCTGTTGAGGAGTGGGTGTGCCTTGAGTTGGCCTATCAGCTGCTGAAAGTACCTGTTAAAAAAACAGGCTGGTTGAGAACCAAAAGGAAGAGGGTCCAGACTCTAGGAGGAAGGAGCGCATAGAAGCCAAGTGAGAGAGACGGACATGCTGTCTGATCGCCAGGTGAAACGGCTTGCATGAAGACAGGCTCCCCCTTGTTGGTGGAGGGTTGCAATGGCGATTAGCCAGGCTGGCTTCACGGACAACGTTTCTGGCCAGTGTCTGTCTACTTACAGGGCAGCGCCACAAGGGAGGACGCTGTTGCAGTGATAGAGAGACTCAGCTGGGTTGTGGTGCAACGAGCCCAGTGGAGAAACAGGGCAGAGATGAGAGGTTCCTCCTTGTCCTCTTGGCATTAAACTGGTGCGGGCCCAGCTTCAGAGGAGAAATTGTTTCTCTTTTTTTAAAAACATAAGGAACATTATTCTTGGGTGGGAGTTTTTTTGGACAATTTTATTGTGGGATTTTTAGTGTAAACCGAAAATTTTATTATTCAAGTTTTTAGAATTTATTTATACCTGCTTTCTTCCTCAGGGAATAAACTTTCTTTGATTAGACCTACTCAGTCTCTGTGCCCTGGTTTTCTGATACACATACTCCCCCTTGTATTTAAAGGAACCTCCTGGTGTGACATTTAGGCCCACCAGCTTTAGTGTCTACATAAACAGCACCAAATCTCAACAATCGTCCGCTCAAGGTGCTTTATTTTGTGCGGTAAAGACCCTACAAGATTTGAGAGAAAGCCCCAACAATCAGATGATATCCTTGCTGAGAGGAGTTTATGTAGTTGAATAGGTTTTCCCTGTAATGTTTAGCAGAAGCTGCAGTCACTGTGAAGAGCATGCTGACTAATTAAGGTACTGCAATAAGCCATCAATTTCTAACTTGCATATGGAGTTAAACATAAAGTTCTCACAATGTTTCACCTGGAGCCCAGCACCCAAAGGCTCAATATAACAAGCAGGGAGAGGATTAGTGAGTGTCCAGAATGAAATCAAGCCCCTTATCAGATGTATTATGTCTGATCATGGCAGCCCAATAACAGGCCCTAAGCACCAGCCATAGAGGCAGAAATATACCAAAGTCAACAAGTCCGTTCAAAGGTGCCCTAGAGACTATCCACCATATAGTAGCAGAATGTAAGATGCAAAGAACAGTATACAGTTAGAGGCATAACCAAGTGGCTGGGATAGTATATATGGACTAGAAGTCCCAAAAACCCAATACAAGACACCACCAAAGGTGGTTGAGAACAACAAGGTCCTATGGCACCAAAAGTTCCAGACAGACAAGCAGCTGCTGGCAAACTAAACAGACATAGTAGTGCAGGGGTGTCGAACTCCAGGCCTCGAGGGCTGGAGTGGTTTTAGATCTCACCCTGGGTCAACACACCTGAATCAAATGATTAGTTCATTAACAGGCCTCTGGAAAACTTCAAGACATGTTGAGGAGGCCATTTAGCCATTTAAATCAGCTGTGTTGGATCAAGGACGCATCTAAAACCTGCAGGACACCGGCCCTTGAGGCCTGGAGTTGGACACCCCTCTAGTAGTGGGTGACAAGGAGCAGAAGACAAAAAAATGTGATAGATATGGCAAGCCCAACAGATATCATCAACATCAGGAAGGAGGACAAGAAAATAGAGAAGGAACAACTGAAGCAGATGTGGAAAGTAAAGTCCAAAGCAGTCCCAGTGGTAACGGGAACAAAAGGAGTTGTAACCCTGATACTGGAAGAGTAGCTCCAGCAGAATCCGAGTGTATAAGAGGCCTCTGTCCAGAAGAACACAGTCCTAGGAACACCTAAGATACTGCAAAGAACCCTCAAAATTCCAGGCCTCTAGTAGAGGACTCAAAATTTAGCATCACACATATACCCCCCCACCCATTCATCCTAGCTATTAACAGTAGTCTGACCTCTAGTGTGGTGCCAAAATTTTTTAAAGATGCTATTGTGCAACCCTTTTCTTAACCCTTTCTCTGTCTCCAAGCTACATTTGTTGTCCAAACTGCTTTAGATATTTGTCTACACTCAATTTAAATCCCTCTTGTATGAACATGAAATTCTGGAAGTGTTCCAGTCTGGTTTTAAAACTCACCACAGCACTGAATCTGCTCTATTAAGAGTCTAGTGATTATGTGCTACTTATGCTGGTGTTCGCTCTGTGTTGTAGCATCCTGATGACAGCTAGTTTGTGCTCCAGTGGATGATGAGAGTCATCCCCACAGCCATGGAAGCAGAAGAATATCATATCAAGAAGGCCCTGAGTAAATGTGGTTATCCCAACTGGACATTCATTCCAGGTGAAGGACAAGCGAAGAAAGACAATTACTGTCTAAGGGAAAATCCTTAGTAATCCCTTATTTGTCGATTGACTTAGGCTTAGATGTACATACTGTGTGTGTGTGTGTCTGCTGCTTATTACTTCTGCATTAGTCTCAATAACACCAGCACTGGCCTGACACTGAGTTCACGGCCGACTGCTGGCATTATTCTGACCACCACAGAGTCCAGCTTTGTACAGGATTCTGTATGAATATGGGAAGACAAACCTCAAATCTTCAATTTGAAGGCAGACCCAGTTTAAGAAAGAAGATAATGTTTCTGTATAAGTCTGAAGTCCTGATGAGTACAAGTGAACTTGGACGTTGGACGTTCTATGCTTTTCATGGATGAAGTCATGGAACTTCTCAATTATACCTTGTATTTTATTTCATTGTACCTTACATCAGGCATTACAAATCCAACAAAGTGTGAGGAAATGCAAAGTTGTACAATATCTTTTAAATGTCAGTATTTCCATTTATTCTTTTTGAGACTATAAAATAAGTGAAAAACAACACACCTAAAGCTTAACAAACAACTAATGTGGTCTTTTGCACAATTCTATGTAAAATCCTAGATTAACTTTTTGAAAGTCTACTGTTTATCCAATAAATATTTTTAAAAAGTTGGAAAAATATGCTACAAATAGATGAATAAGAAGCTGATATAGAAACTACAACAAAAAATTGACTAATTTGGGATATATGAGTGATTCATATTCACTGTGTGCCTCTAACATCAGAGTGAATGTAAGTTGTCATATTGTAAATTCTGTATTAAAAAATATATTGCTACATTAGTGTGACATGTTAACACATTAAATTTCTACTATAAATATTTTTCCAGATAAGAATGTCTCAGTCCGAGTTGGGTAGATTAGTCAAAAACTTAAATGTGGATCACAAGTATATTTTTGTCATGATGTTTTTCTAATGGTTAGAGGTGGCTTATGTAATTAGAAAAAAGTAAAGAAATAAGAAACTTGTATGTTTGTATGTATTGTAATGAGTACTTGGTTGGGGCTCTGTTACCCTCCTTCAGCTCATCTATATTTCTAGGTTGGGTTTTTTGTTATCTTCCTCAAGAAGACAATACCTCTATGGGTTTAAGGTTAGGGGCACTGGTTGTCCAATAAAGCACAGTATGTCATGAGACTACGGCAGCAGACAGTGAGGAAAGAGGATAAGGACCCAAATGGATATATGTACAGGCAATAGTGGGTTTTAACAAAACATGAGCTGTTTATTAAAGGTTGAACGAAAATACTAGCAAGAGGCAAAACGGGAACTGAGGCTTAACTAACAGAACTAAACTGGATGAATTAACTTGGACATGGAACCTTGAAACATGGACAAGCGAAGCAGACGTCCTGACAAGGGACAAAGAGAAAACCGACAAAATATATACACACATGAGGGTGATTAGGGAGAGTGGAAACACACAGGGAACACAGCTGGAAAGAATAGACAAAGACACAGGGAAAGCAAAACTAGCATTGACAGTCTGTAGCTGCATCAAATTTCAAAATAGATTTGAGAGCGACAGGACTCAGTGCTGCTGAATCTTTGATTTTATAAATTTTTTTGCTGTTTTACTTGCATCTATTTGAAAGAATGAGTGCAAACACAAAACATTATTGTATTTTATATGCTGGAATATCCAGAAAAGGTTTAAATGTTAAACACATTTCTTCCAGTCAGAGACTGTTGCATATAATTTAATTTTTGTTTGATGCAATGTGCATGAAATTAAAAGATGAAAACTAGTAAAACAATTCTTAAAACTTTTTCATTTGATTCAGTTTTATATGACGGATTATGCAGAAAAAATAGAATTGGGCTGAAAGGTTTGTTGCTTTATTACGTATTCAGGTTGTGTATCATGTTTTTAAAAAGTACCTAAGCAATAAAGTAACTAATTACCTTTGAAAATAAGTAATCAGTAAAGTAATGGGATTACTTTTTGGAGCAGTAATCAGTAATTAGTAACTAATTATTATTTTCAAGTAACTTGATCAACACTGGTAAAGACATAGATCAAAGAGGTGAGAGCTGTTTTGTCACACTACAAATTAGTAGCAAATTAAATTTGAAGTAGTAGCTGTCGGGTTTTTGTCTTTATTTTTATTTTATTTATTTTATTTTTTTTGCAGTAGCTGACCCTGTGTTAGCTCAGTATAAACCTTTATATTTGAAAGCATAATGTCTTAAGAAGAAGTAGAGATTGCTATTAAACAGAAACTATTTAAAATAAGAAAGCAATCAGTGTACTGTTCTCTCACCTGTCATAGTCTCCATTACAAAGTGCTCGAACAGGAATAGTAAATGGCTGCCAGACAGGGTTTAGGTTGTTTTTGATCACTTCAGTCTTGTGGCAGATCGTAAACCTGCAAACAAAAGGAGACATCTCAACACAGAGGAAATGTCAGAAGGGGGGACTTGAAACACATGTTGGTGGGCTCTAGGAATGACAGGAAATACTGAACAAAATGTATCCCTGGATATCACAATCCTTGGTTAAATAATGACATTTGGTAAGGCCTCAAGCTACACGCTAACTCATCATCTAAATGAAATGTTACATTAGACACCAGAAACAGTCCAGTGTAAACAGAAAGTTTTTATCCCGAACTATATTTTTGAAATACTTAAAACTTAAACGAAGTACAAATTAGAACATTCTACTTCAGTGTAGAGAAAATCTATAACTACTTCTTCCTTCTGAAGGGTTGGTACCTTTCACTCTCCTCATGGGACTGGATCCAAAAGACAAATGTGCTAGCAGTGTTTTTTTACTTACTGGCAGTAATAAGGCAAGAACTGGAACAGAGGAGCAGCGCTTTTCCTTTAGATGAACAGCTAACAGATTGACTGCATATCAGAGGATATACAGTGTCTCTAACAATTCATACATTCCAAACAAAAACACACACTCACGTGCCATCCTCGTTGCTCCGGTAGAAGACAAGGAAAGGATCAGACTTGCCAAAGAAATCCTTTTTATCCAGCTTATTTGCACAAAACTGCATAGTGGCTATGTCCTAGGAAAACGAGAACAGAATTCTGTCTATCTTCAAGTTTATTTTTTAAGAATGAACTTATGAATTCGTGAACATAATTTGACAATTATTACTTAAAAGGGGCTGTTGTCTAACAAATTGTAATATCCGTAGACATACAAAAAAGTCTATTGAGCACATGACTCAAACTCAACAAGAAGTCTGATATTTTGATTTGATGAAATTTGGGTACCAACTTTACCTAGTGGCAACAGGATATAACGCAGAGCTATTTAACATGTAGTCTGCAAAGCCTTAAGGAATTAGTGTTATATTAATATAATAGTGCAAGTTTTCATTAAATGTCAGGACTGTGGTGGTGTGTAAAATTTTCATGAAGTATGAAATTGCTATAACTGTATATAAATACACATTTTCAAATTTGCCCCAGACTTTACATTTACAAAGAGAATATTCTGAACACACTGATATGCTAATAGTCAGAAACAATTAAAGCGCCACTTATTGGGAATGGAATTATGAGTATGTCCACCTCAAAAGAGGTCTGAATAAGCTTCAGACCTTGATGACACTTCTGTGTGAAAATTGTGTGCTTGAGTAGCATGGAAGTTCTTGTTCGGGGAGGAACTGCTTAAAAGGTCATGAAATGATATATAACATTGAGGACAGTTACAAGTACCTGGGGAGCCCACAGGCAAACAGGAACCACGAAGAAGCCGCTAGGAAAGTTGCAACCACCAAGTACCTGCAGAGGGTCAGGCAAGTCCTGAGGAGTCAGCTGAACGGTAAGAACAAGATCCAGGCTATCAACAACTACGCCCTGCCCCTGATTTGGTACCCTGCTGGGATAATAAGCTGACCAAAGGAGGAGATAGAAGCCACTGACATCAAGACAAGGAAGCTCCTTACCATGCATGGAGGTTTTCACCCCAAGTCCAGCACCCTGAGGCTGCATGCTAAGCTGAAGGAATATATTAGGAAAATGGCCCCAATCGACCACATGCTCGGTGAATACCTCAGGAAGCAGAAACCGAGGAAAGACAAGGAACCATCATGGAAGGACAAGCCCCTGCCTGGTATGTAGCACCAGCAGATAGAGGAAGTGGCTGATACCCAGAAATCCTACCAGTGGCTGGACAAAGCTGGACTGAAAGACAGCACAGAGGCACTAATCATGGCAGCACAAGAACAAGCTCTGAGCACAAGATCCATAGAGGCTGGGGTCTATCTCACCAGGCAAGACCCCAGGTGAGGGCTATGTAAAGATGCCCTTGAGACAATCCAGCACTAACAGCAGGGTGTAAGATGCTAGCAGGCAGGGCATACATGGAACGCCATAACCAAGTGGCCGGCATAGTAGCAAAAGTGGTCCCTGTGGAAATCAGAGCACGCGAGGCAGTGTCCCCAAACTGGGCAAGTGGCTCCAGCATATATCAGGAACAACATCCAAGATCTCTGTCTAGAAGAGCGCAGTCCTAGGAACAGCAAAGATACTGGGCATGACCCTCAAGCTCCCAGGCCGGACATAGTAGTAATAATTATTGATCAAAGAACACTGATCAATGGCCATGAGTACCATTCACAGAGAGTTGGGGAATGGCTGCAATCACAGATTGTAAGATGGTGAAAGATGTACCCTTAGGCTCCCTCCTCGATTCAGAGATGGTCTTTTCCTATTCACGTAAATGGCCTCCTTGACTCTGCACTCAAACTAGCGTTCCTCCCTGTCCAGGATGTGTACATCCTCATCATTGAAAGAGTGTCCACTGGCCTGTCGGTGTAAATAGACTGCGAAGTCCTGGCCTGACTAATTCTTCGTCGTGCCATCTGCTTTGCCAGCGCTTGTTTGGTTTCCCTGATGTATAAATCATCAGCGTACACTATATTACTCTATTTGTCTCAGGTGGTTTAAAAGCCACAGAGATGGGGTGCTTAGAAAAAATGCTTCTCAACTGTTCCGTTACTCCTGACACATAAGGGTTTTTGCATAGGCAACAGTTGTCCTTCTCTCCTGGATCGGGTGGAGCTTTCTTTACATTGATCAGTGGTCTTTGATCAATGAGCTTCGATCAATGGGCTTTGATCAGTGGTGGCTGATGTTGAGGTTCATGACAATTTGCATATTAATGATCAAGGAACTGACCTCCTCCCAGCCCATTGTTCCTTCAGTGGTGCTAGTTTCAGTCATTGTGCAAATGTACTGTTTATAAGGTTGGGGAAACCTGCAGTCAGCTGAGACTGAAGAAGTCACCTGGATGAGTGACGAAACGTTTCTCCCACTGAAAACTCTACGTACAGATGAACAGAATCAACCTTTTGGGATCCTCAGAAAGATGGTCATCCATAAGCTGTTTTGTGTCCTCTGCTTCATCTTCAGCAAAGATATGATCCAGAGATTGTAAATCTTATTTTTGCAGGCTACAACCTGGAAATGTGTACTATGCAAGTCACCAGCTAGACTGAGTTGCCCTTACATGGCTGTACATGTCTCCCCTTAACTTCTCTCTGACAGTGCTCAGAGTGTATTTATGATTTCAGTTTTAGCAGTAATTATTGTTTTATATTCTTATATCACAATATTACAACTGGGTCAAACTGACCCCAACAACACAAAGGTCATAATTTTCACCAGAGCATTTTATAATTTAGAGAAATTCTTTTTTTTGTTGTTGTTTGTTTCGTTTTGTTTAAATAGAGATTCCTGACAAAGTCAAAAGCCTTGACGAAAAAAAACATTCAAAAGGCACTTCTCTGTATTTAAATCCTAAAAATGGGTCAGTGCCAACCCTAACACAAGAGGAAGGCTTAAAAGAAATTTTAGGGTCAAGGTCCCCATTGGTCCTTGGGTTCTGGACATGTGCCTACTTCTGTGAATGGCTGGAATATTTCTACCAATTTGTTTTGTTTCTTTAAGAAAGAAAGAATGAGGTTCTGGTGCAAAAGGTATTGCAGTACTGGATTGACTGGTAATTACACTGTGAAATGTATAGAAGATACATTGTTGCTCAGAGACAAACATTTGAACAATAAATCCAACAGGGCTCTCAGAGTTCTCAAGGACTCTTGAGTTGTCACCACCACCACGAGTCTGATACTGAAGCAAAGAAAGTCAAACCTGATTATATATATATACATAGGTCTCCCTTGAAAAAGAGGTTTTTAATCTCAATGGGATCTTCCTGGTTAAATAAAGGTTAATAAATAAATAACAGTAATCTGATCTTCATCATGGATATAAAAAGCAAAGCATAAAAAAGGATATATAATTCATGAGCAGCTCACCTCATCACACTGAGAGTATGATGCAAATTACAAAATTATCCTGAAGTCATTTAAATGGTCATTCAATATCCAGGTCATTTAAATTTACTTGATTAAAAAATGGAAACACAGATTATGACCATCATGAGGTCAAGCTGCCATGCTTAACTTTGCAACCCCTCTTACTGTTTGTATCACAAGGTTCATCTAAGCTGATACTAACTCTGCAGTTACTCAGCTCCTCAGCGGTGAAGATGATGGTTCCACACTTCTTCCCAGGAATACCACTAAGAAAGAGAGAGAGAAAAGTTTAAGATACAAGACAACAATTTTTTTTAAAAAAAAGGATTTGTGGCTGTCTAATTATACATCTCACAACAAAAGCCTGATCTTAAAAAAATAAGAATAATACTTAAAACTAAGTATGAATCATTCGGATCAAGCTATAGTTTACTGTTCTCTGGGAAAATCTGACTACCTCCCAATTTCAGCCTATGCTAATTTTAATGTCCTTTAATAAAAATAAGAGAATAAATCAAAAATAAGAAAATAACAGCCACCAGAGAAATAAGCTGTGGCCAGAAATTAAATTTAAAATGTTATAGACCTCAACAAATGTTACAGCAATGACTATATTTCCCTGTAAAAAATCACTTAACTTTAATTTTTGGTTAGGAAATATGTAGGAAGATGAAATAAAGAGAAAGAGGACATAGTTATTTCAGGTCTTCAGATCTTCCAGTTTGTTTGTTTTTTGCTGTTGTTGTTTGCTTTATTTTGTGTTATTTTTTGCTTGTTTATGATGTTGACCCTCAAGCTACCAGACTGCTGGTCGAGGACGTGAGTTTGAAGGATAAAGATCCCCAAAAACAAATTAATTAATCAGGAAGGGGGAAAATACTCTTTCATTGAACTGTATATCTACACAGCTTCTATGTAAAGCTTTGGAAATAGCAGGATTTCCTATTTCAGTCTTCATAAACACTTTATGAAGCAGACTACATGATTTTTGACTTTCTCTTACTTGATATTAACATTAAGTTAATCACACAATTATAGAGTAAGAGTCAATTTGCTGAATCTTTTATCACCAGTAACATTCCATTACGGTGATTAATCTCAGCAGTTGTTTACTGGCCCAGGAGCTGATTCCTACAAGTTATCATTTTCAGATATAGGAGAGGATAAAAGAGGAATGCTGGAGGCTCAGGAGGCACGTCACCATGATTGTTTCCAACCAGAAGTCAACCTGTCATCGAATTTGTCTCAGAGGAAAAAGCACTTTTCATTCAGTGATGAATTACAAAACAATCTTGGCAATTGTATTAACATTTCATTAAGATTAGAAAATGAAATATGAAGTCATTTCTCACAGAGAGAAATCACCTGTTAGAGCAAAGGCTCTGTGCCCATTTCTCTGCTTGTGCCCTGTTGTAAACTGCTGGAAGTGATGCTTTGTTGTTGCTTTTTCATGAATTTACTATACTTCCAATAAATCTGCCTCAAATTAACAACCATGTTTTCAGGATATTAGTATATACTAATAGGTCTGTCATTTTTAAGATCTGATTTATTCCCCAGTTTGTAAATTGGAGTTCCATGTTGTAGGAACAACATGGAATCTGAGTGATAGATTAATCATATGTGTTATTTGGAAGTATCTGGAAATATCAAAGAATCTTTGTAAGCGTTTCTAAAATAAATATTCAAACCATACAAATCTTTAACTTTGGAATTTTTTACATTTATCTATAATGGAGGCCACATCTGATTCTGAATAACATAACATCTTTAATTTAGGAATGGAGGGTGTCACTATTTATTGTAACATCATCACATGAAATAATTTCAGTCCAACCTAGCTCTTTCAAGCCTCTTAACAGATTTAAGTATTGGGTTTTGGGACTATGTCATGAAAAGCTGAGCAGTTTACTGCATCAGTAAAAATGATTATGGAAGCATATATTTGCTTGTTTCCTTGGTTTTTCAGTTAAATGGACCATATTGAAGTGGTTGCTTATCTCTTTCAGATTTCTCATACCTTTCTTATCAACCCAGTTAACAGAGGCGGTGGCTTATGACACCAACTGTCTGCCATCTATAATCCAGTTTTGAGACTCTTCCCAGTGCCTTAACACCCACTTACATCCTGGGTCATTTGACCTCAGTAAAATCACATGATAGGGTGGGACAAGGTCTCACAATGGGTTTACCCAAAACACCAGTTTTCACACCTTGGCTCATGTTATTAGCTAGAGGATCAATAGGGGGTCCACGACCCTCTTAGGGACACTCCCATAGGGCTTAAAATCTGGGATTCTCCACCAATTGCTCTTAGAACTGAAGAAGCTTCTCGGATGAAACGTCTTCAAGAAAGTGTAATATCATCAAGCCACTCAATTTGAGATCATTTTCATTTGTGCATAGACAAGAGTTGGATGTCTCAAGACCGGTCTTCTCAAGACCACTTTTACGTGGTCTTGGTCTTGTCTTGGTCTCGATGGACTTTGGTCTTGGTCTTGTCTTGGTCTCGGATCCCTCGGTCTTGTCTTGGTCTCGCTGTCTCAGTCTTACTGTCTCAGATCGACATAGTGGTCGGGAGATTTGGAGTCAGCAGTATCCACGACACACAACGTAACGTTCGATAATGTGTCATGCGCAAAAGCATCAGCTCTAAGAGCCGTGATTAGAGAGTGCTCTAAGTAGTAGTAGTGAATCAGAAGAGTCGACTCCCACTGAGCGAGAGCCGGCTCCTCACTTAATTTCCTTTTGCTGCTCAGCTCTCACACAGTGGCTCAGCTATGCTCCAATCCCTCCATATTGTGGCCAATTACATGCGAGGATATAGGATAATATCATTATGTGAAAAACGGAGAGGGTGAGAGACGCGACAGTCAAGTGGAGCATGCGTCTGTCCTCTCAGTAAGTGAGTGAGACAGTAGACAGGGGTGAGGAGGGCTGTGTGAGTGCATCGCAAAAACACATAAATATGCCTGACACCTGTCAACGAAGCAGCATCTGGCTGCAGTTTAAAGACTTTTTTGTCTCGGTGGTCTCGGTCTCAGTCTTGACTGACTTTGTCTCGACTTTGTCTTGGTCTTGACTCGGTCTGTCTTGGTCTTGGTCTTGTCTTGGTCTTGGTTTAGGCAGTCTTGACTACAAGTCTAGCATAGATGCACGCCGTCTTAAATATAAATCCAAAGCAGACATCATGAAACCACACCTGTCTAGTTTGGGGGCCATAATCCTCCTGGTCCTAGTCTGAAATATCTGAGATCTGTGTGCAAGCAAATTACACCCTGACAAAGAAAAGTGCATACGGTAATTAGAAGTTTTTCAAGACAAGTTGAAGCCAGATAGAGAAGTGGGGAAGCCTTTATCATCCTCTTGATAATTCCCTGTGGTTGCAAGTCACACTCCACTTCACAGTGTGACACAGCGATTCGTTCCATCCACTCAAAGCTGCGCTTCTGTCTGATGCTGCACTGCGATTAAAACGCCAGCTGAGATTCAAGGATGTTGCCGTAAACAACTGTGACAACGTACACAGGCAGCAACACACCGCTACACATGCACACTATACATTATGCAGGAGGGAGAGTCAGAAGATTCCACACAAACACAGAATATATTATCCTTGAGAGACTGTTTTCTGTGACCTTAAACTGGTTTTGCTTCATTTAGTCCATTGTCCCCTCTGCTGGTTCCTTTATGAACACAGTCACGTAACCGTAGCTGCATGAGGGCAGGTAAAACTCAAAGATTTGGCTTGAAACAAGTATTATTCTAACACTTCTGACAATTTCCTCTCAGTTTCATTTTCTTTTTAATCAGTCTCTGCTGGCACTCTCACTTAAACAAAAAAAGCTATCAGTGAAACATGAGTGTCTGCGAGCAGTTCTGATAATGAATCTTGCAAGGTCATGTGGGATATTGAAGATACCTTGAGCCTCTCTCGACTCTCACAGAACCTCCTATTCACATTCCTGCTGCTGCTGCTGCTATAGCCTATCTCTGGTAAAACTGCAGTAACTTCACAGAAGCCTGTGCATGGCAGAACAAAACAGATCACTACAACACAGATGAAGAAAATAAGTTAAATGTGGACGACATCAGGGCGTGTGTGTGTGTGTGTGGGGAGGGGTCTCAGCAGGCCTTTTCCCACATATTTTTTGTTGTCCAACCACTTCAGTTTTCCACTGCCTAATGTGGGTTTCCCACTCCCACATATGTTAGACAAGATAACACACACAAAATCACAATTACTCTACAGTAACAGAGTCATGTAAAATTGCACACAAAAGCCTTCTCATTTTGTTTTATACGATGATATTTTTGACATTAAAAAAAATACTCCAACAACAATGATATGAAAGTTGAGGGGGGAAAAAGAATGAAAAAACAGAACAGAACAGGCGGCAGCATGGATTTTCTCACTTTGAATATCTCTAGCAAGATACTTAAATATAGTTGTGTGTTGACCAAAACCTGAGACCTCTGTCCTACAACTGTTCTTAATAGTTCTGAGAAAATATACCTATATACCAAAAAATACACATTCTTGACCTGAATTAGACTGATAATGTCCTCACGTTTGCAAGGCAACCTGTAGTCATCCACTAGTTAGTTTAGCTAAGCATGAAGACTGGATTTGTCCAGTATTTAGTACTGTACAGACATAAGTACTGGGTCAACTGCACATTACTACACATTATATTTTTATTACCCTGTCTTTCTCCCCTCATCCCAACCGGTCGCAGCAGATGGCCCCGCCCCTCCCTGAGCCTGGTTCTGCTGGAGGTTTCTTCCTGTTAAAAGGGAGTTTTTCCTTCCCACTGTCGCCAACGGGTTCCTCATAGGGGGTATGATTGTTTGGTTTTTCACTGTATATATTATTGTAGGGTCTACCTTACAATATAAAGTGCCTTGGGGTGACTGTTGTTGTGATTTGGCGCTGTATAAATAAAATTGAATTGAATTATACGTACACATGCCTGCTCTACCATAGAAACCTATGACATGAAACTCCCAAACAGTGTTGCCAACTTAGCGACTTTGTCGCTATATTTAGCGAGTTTTCAGACCCCCTAGCGACTTTTTATCTATAAAAAGTCGCTAAAAAAAGACGTGAAAGCGCGTATCGCTTTTACTCTCAACAAGCAGCGGGTGCTGTAACGCAGTCAGTTCTTCTTTTAATCTTTTACTCTTCTGCTGTTTTGTGGATCACAAGGTTTAAAACTACTTATAAACACACACAAACACAAAGTAACTCCACCAGAGTGCCTATTTCGGGTCACTTTTGCCGGTCCAAGCCCGGGTAAAGGAGCAGGGTTGGAATTGTGACATTAAAAAAACAATAATTGCTAAAAGAAATTTAATTTGTAGTTCTAAATAAACTCTAAATGCATTTAGGACGTTTTTTACTCACTTTATGTCTCTTCCACGATGTTATTTCTCTCTCCAACAACATAGGTTACAATTATATTAGCATGACCAATTATGCAAATTAGGTGATGACGTCATTTAGCGACTTCTAGCGACTTTTAGGACAGCCAATAGCGATTTTCCTTACTGAGGAATTGGCAACACTGCTCCCAAAACACTGTTTTTGTGCTAATGTTAATGCCCAAGTAAGCTTGGAACTCTGCAGTTACTGAGTGAACAGAGCATCTGCGATGTTTAAGCATTATGTGCCTTAGCACTCTCCAATGCCACTCTCTAACTTAAATGGTCTGCCACATTTTGGCTAAGTTGCTGTCATCTCTAAGCACTTCCAGTTTTGCAATTGGCATTCTGTTACAGTACAGTAGTAAAATTCACTAATCTCTTCAGAAGAAACCATTGTGTGTAAGACTCATTGCATCTGTACAAGAACCATTGTTCTACAGAACAGACAAGATGTTTCCAGTGGTACTTTGCATTTGTTTTAAAATGATTAAAGGAGGGATTTCAGAAGAAGCCTATGAATTACCTAAAGGATATATGTTTGAAAAGTGCCTCCAGTAAAAAATGCAACTAAGGACATATCCAGTCCAAAGGACAACATGTGGAGGTCTTGGATTTCAAACAAAAAGCGGAACTTCTTCACAGTTTCACCAACGTTGCTGTGGAACAGGCTAAAACGATAGTCACCCTAAAACAACCATCATCCAAGGAAATAATTTCATTGAAACTCAGTCCAATTAGTCTGGCGCAGTGGTGGGCAAAGGACAGGTTCCAGCTGGGACCTTTGCTGACCCAGCATCTCTGGAAGTAACACACGTTTCGATTCCCTTAAGTTCTGTGGTCAGAGCCGTTCATCCAGCAACATATGTTGTGGGCTGCTACTCTACAATGGCACCGCAATGTGACTTGACCTGTTCCACTGTGCTGATCACTGCACCACAGGTGGCAATAAAAACAGAGAATGATGCTCTTCCTCTCTCCAACTACCAGATTTGCAGCTCACCTATAGGTGCAATTGCCCACTCTGCCTCACCTATGAAGTTCACCAACCATCCACTAGAAACGCCAGCAGAACCTACTGTCTATTAAACACAGTAATTCCAGTGTCCGTTATGCTAGTTGAACTCAAATCCCTTCTACCTACACTCCCCAATTCAATCAATATAATTATTGTTCATGTAGGTACCAGTGACACCACCTGGCAACAGTCAAGCATGACAAAATCTGACTTTAGCACTCTGGTAGACTCTGGTATCTTAAGACAATGGGATTATCTGTGTTTTATATGACCCTACTCTAAACTTGTGGTAGCTCATTGCCCAGATTGTCCAATTTTTTGTTTTTTGTTTTAAACTGTAGTCATAAAAAACCAGAAAATTTTTTATAGTAGAATGTGAAAAACAAACATTTGTGAAAAGTTACAGTGGTTTTATTGGAGATATAGCGTTTTGCAATTTGGCATAACTTTTGAAAGTTGACTTTCTTCTGTACTGAATAGCAATAGAAATTAGGCTTTCTTGACAGAGGTCATTTTTGGGGAAAAAACAAAATAGTGGCTGACAACACTGTACGCAATGGTAGACTGGTGCATAACAAGCAAGCAAATAATATAGGATACTGCATTACTGAGGAAACTGCTTTCTGTCTGTCATTTTTTAAATCAATGAGGTAAGCATCACATCCAGTGTCAATGCTTCACTCTTTCACTTAATTACATTGACTACTGCTGACAAGTTCATTATAGCTAATACAGACCATGCTGAACTGTTAAGTTCCATCCCTTAAATCTCATGCTCATGCACAAGAGTCCTTAAATTCTTTTATCAATATTTGCACTGTTATCCTTATTCTGTTGCTCCTTTGAGATCTTAATGCCCTAAATTAAAACATCAGCCTTGGCCAAATGAGTCTACCCGGGCGCTCAGACAGCAATGTAGGAGAGCAGAAAGGAAGGGGGATAAATAAATGGTGTCTTATGAAATGTTAAGAAATTATTTTAACAGATATCAGGAGGTTTTCAGGGCCTCAAGAAAAAACAAACAACCAAAAAAAACACTTTTCCAATTTGCTTTATTCTCATTCCCATAGACTGAAGTTCCTCTTCAGTACAATCAAGCATGACCTTAACAACATCTATTTTCCAAGTATGTCTCCTGTACTGGGACAGCTTTCTAAAATGTCTTCATTCATGGGATCTCACTTCTCAGGACTACATTGTACAATGATTTTCTGCCCTAAATAATATTGTTGACTGGTTGAAGCCTAATAATGTAAATTTGGCATTATTCCCTCTCGTCTGTTTACATGCATTCAATTCAATTCAATTTTATTTATATAGCGCCAAATCACAACAACAGTCGCCTCAAGACGTGTTTTCATGTTTTCATGTAATTGTGTCATCAATTTTAACAATTATGAATGCTTGTTTAGTCATCAGGGATGGTACCAGCCAACTGTAAACATGGAATTTTATCTTCTCTCACCAAAAAAGAAAAATAATAAATTGTCCATCAGATTTTAGACCCTTCTCTGTCTATCAAAAGTATCTAAAGTATTAGAGAAATTGGTTTTCCAGCAGTTGTAGTTTTTGGTGAGGTTTTTCAGTCTGACTTCAAATTTAATTACAAAGAATCTATTCTTAAAAGAGTTTTTAATGACCTTTTATGTATTGTTGATCTTAGTGACTCCGCTGTACTTGAGATCTTACTGATAATACAGTGGACCACAACATGCTGATCTCACATCTTGTGAGCTCATCGATGTATCGGTATTTGTTGCACTACCCTGAATTGCTTCAAGTCCTATTTGACTAATGAGTCTTTCTTTCAGTGTTAGCAGTTGATATTGTAACACTTCCCTCTTAACCTGTGGTCTACCTCAGGGTTCTATTCTATTCTCACAGTGCGGACCTGTGTCACAGTACAGCTAATATGAACACTGTGCTTTATCCATTCCTATTTTTTTCATTTTTGTTTGAGATCATTGTCCTGTTGGAACACACAACTGTGTCCAAGTTTTAACCATGTAGCATCTGATTTCAGGTGAAGTCCTACTTCTTCATTATCTCATCCACCCTGTGCAATGTATCAGTACTACTGGCAACAAAATAACCCCAGAACATGATACTCCCATCACCATGCTTGACAGCTGGTGTTTTATTTTTGTCTCATCTGGCCATAAAACTTTTATCCAGAAGGCATTTCGCTGGTTGATGTAGGCAGCTGCAGATTTCAGGGGAGCTTGAAGTTGTAAATTTTGAGGCAATTGTTTTTTTTTCTTGGTCAGTCCATGGTGATGTAAAACTTGCTTCACTGCAGATATTGGCATTGCTTCATCTCAGGCTTGAGCCTTAGGTTATTCAGGAACAACCCAGTAACCACCAACTATGGAATGGTTACTCATGGGAAGTGACATAGTACAGTTCTCTTGATAAAGAAACTTGACTATCATTTTATTTTTCTACGCAAAGTCCTGTAAATCTGCTTGCTTTTTAGACTTCTTCATTATTAATGTGAGTTAAACATTTAGCTATAGTTACCAGTATGTCCAATGACACAAAGCAGAAAACTGTTGTTAGTTAATTCGGTAAATTGTGTCCAGCAATCACAGTGCCTTTAAGTTTAGTCCTGCTCCCAAATCCTGCATTTGTGTCCCAACTCTGCCTGCTTCATACAGCACCTCATGACATTTCGAAGTTCAGATTTTCACAGTAGCCAAGTTATGAGATTGTATTTAATGGTTGTATAAATCTTTTACTTTGCAGCTCTTCTCCCCAACCATTTTACTACCTTATCACAACCTACAGAATTAATTTTTTTTTAAGTGAACCCAAAGGCTCTTATAAGAGCCACCCCTCTGTGTTCTTTTCTGCTGTGATCTCTTCTTTCCTATTACATTTTAATCTGTTCCTTTCCCAACTTTTTATTCTGTTCACCTCTGGGTATTTATGCCACCACCCCACTCATCCCTTCTGTTTGTTTGTGTGTCTTATAATGGCAACCTGAAACTAATATACTGGAAGCTGCACTGCTGGATGAAGACAGCTTTATTGAAGGCACACCAGCTCCTGCAGCTTGGTCTTGTCGGCACCTTCGCAAGATAAACATTGATGGTAATTCCTTAACCAGTGACTACCAAGAAGGCTGTTTCACACATTTTGAGTTCTTCCTGTTTTCACTGCATTGTTTTATTACCCTTTGCAGTAATTATTAGTAAATGTTCTTTGCATATCTACAGCTATAAGTAATATTTCTCCTGTGAGTTGAGTGAGTGTGTATGTGATGCAAATAAAGTGTTAATTCCACCAGTGACCATCACCAAGTTCATTATAATCTAGCAATGTCAACTTTAGATTTCAACAACTGATATGAGAGCATTATAGTTAGTCCTTAAAGCAGCCACCCTTTACTTTGCTGGCAGCACTGCAAACCCTTGGCCTTCTCTTAATGAGCTTCATGACATAGTCACCTGAAATAACAATAATTACAACTAGAAAGCGAAAATTTCAGAAGAAATTTTAAGTGTGCCTATGCCGCTGCTACTCAGTGTAGTTCGCCATTTATACGGCTACAGAGAACAAAACTCAGCAGAGCAGCTTCTACATCACCAGTTCAGCTCTGATGATTCAGTAAGGACATCTCCTGGTTTTGACCAGCCGCTTTTACAGCTGCGGCTCCAGCAAACATCAGCTGATACTAGAAATTAAAATCAAATGAATTCTAACAACAGCTGATCAAGCTTAAACGTGCTGCTGTTGTTTAGCGCGATAAACAAACAAGAGAAAAGCCGATCATTGATCAGTTTCATGACTGAAGTTGCAACAGGCGAGAGAATGACAGGGGAAGAGTCCGCTGTGCAGCGTAATGACAGAAAAAAATCCAGTTTTGTGTCTTTTTCCATTCTAGCTGAAGTACCGGACAAACTGTGTTCCTTTTCAGCTTAATACGAAGCGTGTAATATTTTCTCTGAATACGGGAGGATTCCGTTTGTATGGGATGGTTGGCAACTCTACTAACTAACCTTATGAATACAATAAAGTTCACTATGGTATCAGTAACATCAAAGCACCCACACTGACGTTGTTTCAATGTTAAAAATGGGTGCAAGAGTGATGTTGGGTCAACGTCACACTTCAACGTTGCTTCAATGACGTCGCCTGATATTGACTCAATATTGTTTCAATGTTTCCTTGCTATCTGGGATATCAGGCGACGTCATTGAAGCAACGTTGAAGTGTGACGTTGACCCAACATCACTCTTGCACCCATTTTTAACATTGAAACAACGTCAGAGTTTTGACGTTGAATCAATGTTGAAACCTGACATTGATTCTACGTTATATTTTCTAATACTGTTGACATTGAAACAATGTCAGATTCTGATATTGAAACACTGTTGAGCTATGGTGTTGATTTTCCACCTCTTTCGCACAGTTGCTTTTTATTGAAAAAAAACAAAAAAGGTCAATAGACATGTATCATTTGCAAAATACTTTATTAAAAGACAAAGTTTCCTATTTACATTTCTATGTTTCACGTCACTTTTTATTTACTCCGGGATGGGGATGGATGATGTGCGTCCCCTGCGCCACCCGCATACGATCTGGAGCATATCTGAGCCATTTCTGGACTGCTTGAGCAAAGACCAACTCAGACATAGAGTTTGCCCTCACCTGCTGCGCCAGGCCATCTAGGACAAAAATAGACACACAAAAAAAACAAAGACAAAAAAAGGGAATTAGAGCACATGAATAAGCTCTTGTTAATTGTCTTCAGCAGGGAGAAAGTATGTAAACTCCTAGGCTGATAAACATGAAAGTCACCAGGCGGAAATCAGCAAACTGCTGCATTTGATTCCCAAAGAGCTATAAGCTGAAAATGTGATATGTCTTAGCATGGTGTGCCGTGTATCCTTAAAAAAAAAAGAAAACATGGGGTCCTCGGGCTGTACAAAGTGTACAACCCGAGGACAAAACAAGCCGAAGACCAAAGACTCCATCTCCAGATTAACCGGACATGAAAGTCTTGTTATTAAGAAAGACAAAGTAATATAGCAAAAAACAGACATAGGAAATGTGAAACGCACCCAGCACGTCAATTGATCCCTTTATTGTTCACTTTAGGCTCATAAAACTACAATAAATGTTAAAACTTACCAAATATGCATCTGCACAGCGCTGTCTCTTTAAATGCCCTTTTTTGCTTTGTCTGGTCCTTGGTTTTTTTTCCCCTGCCCAGTTGAGTACAGAGGCCAGCTCCTTTGTAATGGCATAAACCATTACACGGCGGACTCGCACCTCCAGTGTGGTCCAGCAGCACCAATCAAGCGCAAAAGCGTCTCACCTATAGACACATTTTATGAGATGGAATTAGCGTGTCTCATGTCTTAAATGTGTATGCAAGTGCTTGTGTGTTTACTTCATGTAATTGATGATAGAAACATGTCATTTAGTTTTCCCTAAAGCCTGATTTTCAAGTCATACAAAGAATAAACCAAAGTATTGGCAGTACAATGTATTTCTATTCCCTTTGTTGGATATTCATTTGTTAGTTCTTGTAACTGCTAAAAGTGTTTACTAGTTTTGCCTGTCACATATATTTGTTATACCATGTAAACTGTGAAATTCCAAGATTTTCAAACTTGCCTTGTAATAGTGGCCTCACAGAGTCTCTGAATCTACAAAAAAAAAATCACAACAAGATGACATTCAGGAGTATAAATTGGGTTTTTTTTAGATAAGAGTACAATGACATTGTGATGCAGCTTTTTTTTTAAAAGCATACCATCTATAGGGAAGACATCAGACTCTGCATGCTGGCGAGATCGCAAAGCTGTGTCGGCTTGTGCCGGAGTGGCTAAAGGTGCCGGAAGCTGGGTGGGGCATTATGATGGTTGCTATCAGTGGGCTGGGGGCAGACTGCATGGAGTAATGAGGGCTGTTTAGAAAAAGATCATTTTTTAAGTATTTAAGTATACAGACAACTTGTCAAAAAGTTTCCTCGTGTCAGACACAGATATGTACACAGACACTAGACAGTATTTTATTACCTGGTATTTTCACCGAGGGGCCTGGGAAACCGTTTTTTTGTAGGCTGCTCATCCTCTGAGTCCGTATATGTGTACAGGGATTTGGTCTAAAGAAAAGAAATTAAAAACGGTCTTAAGTAATTGTAAATATGCTTTTGGCATATTGTTTCCTAAAGTTAGTTTGATTTCTAACAACACACACAGGAAACAGAGACGTGCAAGAAGGTACAGTATACAATGAATTTTTGAAGTGCACAAGTGTACACGGCTTTGCATTTTTAAAAAGTTTACAAACTTCCACTTTTTGGACTATGTGGTGATATTGCAGTATGCAAGCACCACAGATATGTACAAAAGACAAGATTATAAATTCTTAACAATCAAAGATATGTTTGTGAATAAAAAGGTTTTACTTGTGCTTTCTTTTAAGACTGGTCTGGGTTTCTTCTTCGGACTGAAGGTCAGACGTATCACAGCGTTCACGTGGATATCTCTGAAGACTGCGCTCTGCTTCGTGAAATGTGCCTGGAAATACAAACACAATGTACGGCCAGACATACATTACGTGTGGACAAAAGGTGCAAACGCATAGAAAAATCAGCGGTTTCAAAAATACGCTGGTACGTGTGGACGTAGCCTTATTCATTATTCAAGGCACAAACGGAAAGTCACGTACGCGTGCAACGTACAGTCACGTGGGCATGCCGCGTGAGCATTCAAACTGAGTCTAAAGTTTTGTGTGCGAATTGAAGCGAGTGCTCTCCAATCATCAAAAGTAACAAAGTCATTGAACACGTTTATACAGTTAACTTTACGTTTATCAATCATATATCACAGATTTAGAATTTTTGTAGTACTAAGCAACTACAGAGCGAAAGTCTGGGTCAAGCGCGCCGGCGACGGCAAGAACAAAGGAAACCTCGAAGCGTTAAAGCTAGCTTTGTAAGGAATATAACGAAGAAATTATGAAACGAAAATGTTTTCTTTGTTGATATACTTTGTTCAGTAGTGCAATTTATTTGTTGCCGGATTGTAAGAAGTAGACACATTTCGGGCTCCCACATTTTGTGGGAACAACGTAAATAATAGTAAAAAACTCGTTAATGTACAACATTAACGAGTTTTTTTACTGTTATTCAAATGCAAACATGGAAATAACGAGTAGGAAAAAAAAAATCATTCATTCTTACCTTATACTAATCGTGGTGCAGGCCAGTGCAGTGCATGAACTGATGCCTTCTCCGGTCAATTCTGCTGAGAGTAAATCAAATGTCCCGCTCTACTGTAGAAGACAATGAATACCTGGGGATGTACCAATGTGAGAGAGGGTGCTGCGGAATAGTCCAAGTGATCGCTGCTTTAATTTCCCGGTCAACTATACATAAATTGCGTAGACACGATTTTTTAAAGCTGGTGAACTAGACCAAGTCATTGATAACAAATGAACAATAAATCTACTTTCTCTGGTACTTTATACCCGATCAGTTGCAGTGCAATTTAATGCTCAACTACAAATCGATGGTTTTGATGGTGACCGGAGCCGAATGATCGTCAACTATAAATAGAACGTTTTCTCCACGTTGTTGTTGTCACCTGGTCGACTATAAATAGATCAAATATCAATGACAAAAAAAAACAACGGTGAATCAACATCGTTACAACGTCTCTATAGTAAGACCGTCGGTTTACCACAGTATTTCAATGTTGTTACAACATTGGCATTTCAACCCCGACCATATACGACGGTTCGGATGAAAAATCAACATAGATTCAATGTCGTCTTGCTATCTGGGATTGACTCAACATTGTTTCAATGTTTCCTTGCTATCTGGGAAATTTCTTGGCATTTTCTGCTCAGTAGAACTGACCCTAGGAGGGGGATTCATATTACACAACTACATGCATCCATCCAACCATCAATCCATTTTCTACTGCTTATCTGTGGCTGGGTTGCAAGGGAAGCAGCCTAAACAGAAAAACCCAGGTCCCTTCTCCTCAGCCACACCTTCACCAGCGCGTCCTGGGCCTACCCCAGAGCCTCCTCCCAGTAGCACATGCCCTTAGAACCTCACCCAGGAGCCACCCAGACAGCATTCTAATCAGATGCCCAAACTACTTCACCTGGCTCCTTTTGATGTCGGGAAGTAGTGGCTGTACTCTGAGTCCCTTGTGAATAACTGAACTTCTCACCATGTCTCTCCAGGCACCCTTTGGAGAAAGTTCATTTCTGCTGCTTGTATCTGTAATCTCAATGTTACCCTGAGCTTATGATCACAGGTGAGGGAAGGGATGTAGATCAACCAGTAAACTGACAGCTCTCCTTTTATGCTCAGCTCTCTCTTCACCACAGCGGACAGTTACAGTGTCTTGCTCTACTCTCCACTTATTCATGAAAAAAACCATGAGATTCCTAAACTTCTCCACTTGGGGCAGCAACTCATCAGAGTAAACACGCTACTCTTTTCCTGCTGAGAACCTTGGACTTGGAGGTGCTAATTCTCATTCTGCCACTTCACACTTAGCCCCGAACAGCTCCAGTGCGAGCTGCAAGCCACCACCCAATGAGCCGGATCATCCACAAAAAGCACAGATGAGATCCTGAAGCCTCCGAGGTCTAAGTTCATTTGGCTCTGCCTATAAATTGTGTTCATAAAACTCATGAGATTAACCGGGCAGCACTGCTCAGGACTTTCTTGTGAGCACCTACACATCAAAAAAGTTAAGAAATTATAAAGAGCTTCAAGCTTGATTTCACATTGTTGCATTTCAGAATCTGTTTTGTTTTTTTGTTTTTTTATATAAAAAGGCATAAAGATTTTGTTTGGATTAGCTAAAGCCCTGCAACCTGTAACTATGTAACAGATGTTCCTGGTGAAATGTAACGATAACACCCAGTCAGGTTAATACTGTCACATTTTATAGGCTGTTGATTAAAATAACAAGAACATAAAGACTAGCTATTTTACTATGACGCTACAGCCCCTGGCACGTCTAAGATGTGTAATTTAGCAGCAGTACTACGATGGATAACTACAATGGCATATTTGTCTTATAACTTACCAGTATAACAATTCTGTGGTGATACAAGCACATATATTTGTAATGTTGCTGAAGGTAAAGTTAGCTTTGTGACCTCTGCTCCTTGATGCTGCTTCCAGTTTAGAAAGCACAGCAGTCACCATTTGGCCATATATACAGTTGTGTAATTTTACAACACAGCAGCTCATCATTCTGATGACTTTCTAATGTCCAGTACTTAAATTTCAAACCAAAAGGAAGTATCCATCTCCTTATATTACATGTATACAGCTGGGACTTCCATGTGCAATGGTCTCATAACACATTACATTGGTTATAGAATAGAATAGAATAGAATAGAATAGAATAGAATTCAACTTTATTGTCATTGCACATGCACAGGTACAGGGCAACGAAATGCAGTTTGCATCCATCCAGAAAGTGCTTTAGTCGTGATATAGATATATTACAATATAAATTAGCAATAATAGAGATGTGTAAGTATATTACAGAAATGGGTCTATTATGGTATGTTATAATGTACACAGTGTGAAGTATGTTATGAATATTCTATAACTATAAGTATGTACAGGCTGTAGTGAGTACAAGCTATGTACAGGATATGAACAGGATATAAATATGAAATAAAAACTATACAGAAATCTGAGATATACAGTTATACAGAATGTGAACTATGTAAGTTGTAAACAGTTGTGGGATTAAAAATTATCGTATGTACAGAATGATTATCTACACAGAACTATACAGTAGTGGTAAAGTGCTAGTGGTTGTGGGTGTGTGTATGTTCAGTCCATGAGTTTAACGTGGGTCAGATGTCAGGAGGCAGAGTTCAGGAGTCTGACAGCTGTGGGGAAGAAGCTGTTCCGGTACCTGGTGGTCTTAGTCCGGAGGCTCCTGTAGCGCCTCCCAGAGGGCAGGAGGGTGAAGAGTCCATGTGATGGGTGACTGGGGTCTCTGATGATTTTCCCAGCCCTTTTCAGACACCGCTTCCTGTAGATGTCCTTTATGGCAGGAAGTGGTGCTCCGGCGATGCGCTGGGCAGTTTTCACGACCCTCTGCAACGCCTTCCGGTCCGAGGCAGAGCAGTTCCCGTACCAGACTGTTATACAGTTGGTCAGGATGCTCTCGATGGTGCAGCGGTAGAAGTTCACCAGGATGTCTGAGGACAGGTGGTTCTTCCTCAGAGTCCTCAAGAAGAAGAGGCGCTGGTGAGCCTTCTTGACCAGCTTGGAGCAGTTGGTCGTCCAGGTGAGATCCTCGGAGATGTGGACTCCCAGGAACTTGAAGCTGCTCACACGCTCCACAGCCGCCCCTTAATGTGGATGGGTGGATGTGGGTCAGCATTCCTCCTGTAGTCCACGATGAGCTCCTTAGTCTTCTCGGTGTTAAGCAGCAGGTTGTTTGTGTCGCACCACTCAGCCAGACGATCCACCTCCTCCCTGTAGGCGGCCTCATCATTGTCACTGATGAGGCCAATCACCGTGGTGTCATCTGCAAACTTAATGATGGTGTTGGAACCATCAGCAGGTCTGCAGTCGTGGGTGAAGAGGGAGTAGAGGAAAGGGCTCATCACACAGCCTTGTGGTACACCGGTGTTCATTGTGATTGTTGATGAGCAGCGGTTATCCAGTCGGACATGTTGGGGCGGTTGGTCAGGAAGTCCAGTAACCATTTGCAGATGAGGGAACTGATGCCCAGGTCTGTCAGTTTCCTGATGAGTTGTGAGGGTGGATTGTATTGAATGCTGAACTGAAGTCTATAAACAGCATTCTGGCGTAGGTGTTGTTGTTGTCCAGGTGTGAGAGGACAGAGTGCAGTGCGATGGAGACTGCATCCTCTGTGCTCCTGTTCTGGCGGTATACGAATTGGTGGGGGTCCAGGGTGGGGGGGAGACAGGATTTGAAGTGTGCTAGGACCAGCTGCTCTAAGCACTTAGTGATGATGGGGGTGAGGGCTACTGGGCGGTAGTCATTGAGGCTAGATGGGTTGGAGTTTTTGGGTATCGGGACGATGGAGGTGGATTTGAAGCAGGCCGGTACCACAGTGTGGGCCAAGGACAGGTTGAATATGTCTGTGAGCACTCCTGCAAGCTCCCCAGAACACGCTCTGAGAACACGCCCGGGGATACCATCAGGACCTGCAGCCTTGTGGACATTGATCCTGCTCAGCACCGCTCCTACATCGGTGGGGGAGAGAGTCAGAGGTTGGTGGTTGGTTATGTCACAGTCCCAAGCACTATTCATCAACCAATTAGCTGGAGATGTAGCGATGTCCATCGCCAAGCAGGAATTGACCATTTCCACAATACTGTATGAGTTCACACAACATTCTCTTCCTTGTGGTGGTACCTTACAGAGGACAGGCTCTTGTGAACATCCTAGGAAATATAGTGAATTATGGAAATTTGGGGTTCTAACAGGTTAAGCAGGGCTGAATCTTCCCCCCAATCCTCTTAGCTGCATTAGATTCTTAGCCCTGCACGAAGGTTCAAGTGATCTGAATGAATGAATGTACCAATGTGATCCTTTGTGAAAACCTGTTGAAAGTTAGGCGGATAGGAGAGAAAGCGTCTGGGAGACCAACAAAGACCACTGACCAAAGGCCCAACAGGACTAAATATATTTATTGGCAACAAAGACAAATATAGCATGCAGGAAATTCTTAATTGTTTGCCACATTATGTGTTTGAATGAGGCATGTTGTACAAAAAGCTTTGAGTATCAGTAAAGTGCTATCTAAGAAGCAGTCCATTTACAATACAACTACACTAACCACACTACTGTTCCTCTAATGGCCACTTGAAGCCATTATGAAAACAGCTAGGGGAAAATTTAGTGGTGTGCCTGCTCTGATTAGCAGGTATGCACGCACACAGGCAGTCGAAAGTTTCCCTTTATTACGCTATTTTGTATATCTGTGTTGTTGGGGGTTATGTTAAAATACAAATAAGATATACAAATAACAGGTCTTATTTGTCTTATTTTTATTTTTTATTTATTTTTATTTATTTTAAGTTAGTGAAGTCTAACATATTTGCTTTACAGGAGGGAAAAAGCTGACTTTTATTGAGGTTCAGTTTATATCCTGAAAGCTGGCAAAATTGACTAAGCAGATTCAATGCAGACAGCAGTAAGGTTAATGGCTTGGAAAGAAAAAGCAGGAGGATCATCTGCGTAAAGCGAGACCTTGTGTTCTGTGTTGTTTCTCCAAATCCCAGATACTTCTTTGCAACTACAAAAAGGCAATGGCAAGGGGCTCTATGGCCAGATCAAAAAGCAGAAGGCTGAGAGGGCATCCCTGGCAACAATTGGACATTAGTCCATACTGTAGCAGACAGCTGAGAGTACAGTAGTTTAATCCAAATCCAAATCTGTCAAGGACTGCAAAAAGATAGTGAAACTCAATTCAATCAAAGGCTTTTTCAGTATCAAGAGAGACAACACATTCAGCAGAACATGCAGAGCTGGAAACTATGTTAGGTAGCCTTCTTATGTTGAAATATAATGAAGCCTGTTTGGTCTTTGAAATAATTGTGGTGAGAACTGTTTCTAGTCTATGAGCAAGAATCTTAGCTAATATTCTGGTGTCTGTGTTCAAGAGAGAAGTCGGTCAAATAAGAGGCACGTTCCATTGGATCTTTTCCTTGTTTTGCAGTAAGTATGATACAGGCTTCATAAAAGGACAGAGGGAGAGATTAAAGCAGTCAGTGAGGGTTGTACCAAGTTGTGCAGACAGTAATGTAGAGAAGTGTTTGAAAAATTCTGCAGAATAACCATCCGTACCTGAGCAGCTGCCAGACTGCATTGAAGCTATGGCTGAGGAAACGTCTGACTGAGAAATTGGTTCATCCAACCTCGTTTTAAGTTCTGGTGGAATTTCAGGAATGTTAGGCTTAGCTTAGCAACAAAGTCATTAATTTCATTGTGTTAGTTTATGATTCCATACTCAGATAAAAGGGCTTGAATGGCTAATGCAGATTTGCTTATAACTTTACTCTTAACAGGTAAGCGAACTAGAACTAGGTTGAGCCAACAGTTAAAATCTTAAAATCACCCATCATCTGTGTTAGGACCATAAACACTAGAGCAACCAGTGTTGCACAATTTCTCACTGAATATAACAATGGGGCCTCAAAGGGAATATTCTGGCTGATCAGTAAAAAGACCTCTCATGCTTTAGCTTGGAAAAGTAAGTGGAAGCGCCGGCCCCTCCACCGTGAAAGGAAACAGCTATTATCAGAGCTCCAGGCAAGCCACATCAGTGTTATAGTGCTTAAGAAAACCTTCCTTCTCTCAACTGGATGAACCTTTTAAACCTTTAACATTCCATCTTAGAAAGTTTAAATGCTGACTCATTTGATTCCTAGAACAAAGAGAATGTGCAGACTTGCCTTAAATGATGAGGACGGACTAATTATGCAGTAGGTGTGAATTAGTCCAGAACAGGTAAAAAGAAAGTTGAGTAGATGTGTGAGATTCTTGGTAGTGACCCTTACCATCCCCCAACTAAAATGTCTGCCAGAAAAAACAAGCAGCAAGCTCTTCAAATGTAACAGAATTAAAGTGTTGAAACAATCCAACCACTGCTCCAGTTAGGCATAGAAAAAGCTGAAAAAACTGTGTATTGGCCACCAAGTCTAAATATCAAGACTGGAACAATTCAAAGCAGAGTGCAAATATATTCAATTTAAAAACAAAAAAAGGTTTACATAATTCAATGAATAGTGCTAATAAAACTAGATTATCAACTTAAAATAAACAGTAAGAATAAATAAAATGAAGCTCCCAATCTCCATGCATCAGGTATTATGTTGTTAGCCCACAGTCAGATAAACATTATTGAGGTTCTTATTCACCAGGTAAACTATGGAATCAAAGGGAACATAAAATTCAGTTTTTCAGTAGTATAACACTCTATATTCAAACTATATAACTGCACTTTAAGGGGAAGAGCAGTGTCTTAGTGAATCCAGACTGTGTCCTCTGTGTGTACGTGTAATGTTTGTTATCTGAACCTAATGTCAGTGTTTAGTTAGTAATGTTGTTTTATGAGGCTCTGGAGACTTTGGGAGCATCTTAGTGTACTGTTGAGCATCATCCATGGAGCTGAAAAACTGTCCATGAAGCCAGATAACGAAGACCGTGAGGAATCTTGGAGTCATTTTTGACCAGGACATGTCCTTCAACGCACATATTAAACAACTATGTAAGACTGCTTTCTTCCATTTGTGCAACATCTCTAAAATTAGAAATATCCTGTCTCAGAGTGATGCTGAAAAACTAGTTCATGCATTTATTACTTCCAGGCTGGACTACTGTAATTCTTTATTATTAGGATGTCCTAAAAACTCCCTGAAAAGCCTTCAAAATGCTGCAGCAAGAGTCCTGACAGGGACTAGAAAGAGAGAGCAGATTTCTCCTGTTTTGGCTTCCCTTCATTGGCTTGTTTGTGTACGGGTGAGTCAGGCATATTGTATAAAGTGCTTTGAGGCTCAATTTCTATAGAAACCAGTCCATTTACCAGTAAAATACTAGCATTATTACTGAGGAGCAGCAAGGCAATAAGCTGGATGAAGGATGACTGAAGAGTTTTAGGACACTGCACTCACAGCTGTAAACCATTAGCCCATCAGAACAACACACTCCCAATAGATGAATACCCCAACTATAATAAATCCCAAAGCTAAAATACAATATTGTTTTCAGCATTAAGTTTAAGGTTAAACTGTGGGCTGCAAACCTTAGCAAATCACATTTGTACAAATCATTCATATATTATCCTGCTAAATTTGCATGTTGTAAAAAGGAAACTCCTAAAAATACACATGCAATAAGGCAAGCCACCAAAATACCTGCTGTGTCCTCGCCTTCCAGTCACCAAATTGACAATGCATTAAATAAACATTAAATCCCGACAGTAGTTTATGTCAAAAGAGGGTTTTGCTGTGGAGCTAAGTGTTGGTAAATGTGTCCCATGGACGAAGCTACTTTTGCAGCTGGCTTCATTAAATATTTATTTTAAGAGATTCCCCCTTCAGGGTGCTACAGGGGAGCCACATGATAAGATGATTGCAGGCGTTTTTTGTTTTTTTTTTTAAAGTGAGCTGATGGATTTGCAGTGTTTTGCATTTTTTTTGCCAGACATCAGTTCATAATGTACACAATTACAGTGACAGAGCTCTGCAATGCCTCAAATCACTTTCATGTAGTAAAAGAAAAAAACTTCTGTAACTCACTGTTCTTCTGTATGCATCTGTCTAAATGCTACACTTAATTGGACTCAGAAAAATGGGAAGTGTCTTAGATTGAAGTTTAAAGTATAAAATACTAACTTTAAGAAATACCTGGCATACAGAGAGAAAAGACAATGGTGATGTGCACACACAGTTACTGTAACTTCAGTACATGGACAGATTGCAATCTCACAGTAAATGTTTTGTGTTCTTCTGCAAGATTTCAGGTTGATACGGTGGAAAAGTTTGTCATCAAGCAGACCTCCACTGGATGAATCCTCCTTCACCTAAGCTGTCAGATATATCCATAATTCTGACAACTTTGTGAAAAAGTGGTAGAATTCAAAATTCCCCTGAGAAAGATAGTATCAAAGTCAGAGAGAGAGCAGACAAGTGACCCACAGTAAAGAAAGGAGAAAATGCAAACAGAATACTGTAAGCAGTTTGTAAAAACAGATGATTCAGTGTGACATTTGATCACTTTTTTTTAGTTATAGTTAAATAATGTAAATTGGTCGCTCTCATGAAATAGCCTTAGAAACAAATAACAAATTATGTGTACATGCATGCATGCAACAATTCCAGATGGCCTGACCCATTTTAACCCCTGAGTATATTACTATGAATGCTGCACAAATTATATATTTTTTTCTTTCTGTTTTTTCCACCTTGTCTTGTGCAATAAGCACCAGTGAGTTATTGTTTTCTCCATTTACATTCAAACTGGAAACAACTCCCCTCAAATGTCCTAAAGCTAAAGTAACAAGCTTTTTGGGAAATTGCAAGGTGTAGAAAGTAGAGATATGTTTTGAAAATGAGGTAAAGTTAAAGAGTTGGCAGAAAAATAAATAGTCAAGAAAAATGCCTGTACCTTAAGACTCAACTTAAGTACAAGTATTTGTACTTCATTACTTCCCACCTCAGCCTTTATATTAACTTTGTGCTGGCTAGTGATCCAAAAGCTGCCAAGGTGATAGCTTTTGCAATATGTGCTTATCTACTGGCTAAATCCACAAAGAGCAGGAAAGCTCAGAACCAGCAGGAGCAGAGGCCAGCAGATCAAAACAAATCTGCTAAAGTGCACGGTACAAAGTATTAAAAGTGAGTTATTTCCCCTGATGCTAAACTGTACTTGGGGTTCATTCACCAACCAAACCCCAATTTCACACCAGACAAAGTGTGGGAAAGCATAACAGATCCAAAACAGAAGCCAATAATAACAGATGAACTATGTTCATTGGCCTGTTTCATAAAAAGGAGTCTGATTCATTATGCTTATTTGTGGTTCTTACATTGTGCTCATCCTCTTGTGGAATGTGATGAGAAATTTCACACAAAATGAGACAAGGGCTTTTTAATTGGAAGTCAAAAAGCATTGTGGGCAATTATTCTTTTTTCTTGTGCTTTAAATGGAATATTCCGAAGTTTAAGAGCAGAAAAACAGGAAGTGAATTAGGAGAGACAGAAGAATTTTTTTCTGTTTTTGTCTCTCTGGAAGCTTTCCAGTTTCATGCTGATTTGGCCTACATAGGAACAAACACTGAGTGCTACATGAAAAGAAAACACTCCAAAGACTTCAAATGCTGGAAAAATAATGTTGTAGACAAAAGGAGGTCAGAGTCAGGCACTTTATAATTTCTTGAACACGTACTTGAAAATCCTTCTACTGAATGGTCTCTTATAAGAGTTGTGCCACGATGCGATTTTTAGGTTGCTTATTCTTTTGCTCTCTGATTTAAGTAGTAATTGACATGCTAACTGATTATAAATCTCTTTTTTAAATATGTAGCTTTACCCAGTGTAATATTGGTTTACACTGAATTGTTATCAGGATCTGATTTGTGTGCCAACATGGGGAACGAGAGCTGTGGCGTACTGAGGTTTCTTACGTTACATCATGAGCATATTGCTCAATAGTTGTCTGATATTGGCTGTGATACAACCACCATGACATGGGGCCTCTGGTTGGTTGGAAATCTGCTGTTTGTTTACTTTGATGGCACACGGTCTCCATTTTCAATACAGCTCGGAGAGAAGCTGGCCAGTGTGTTACTGCCAAGCAAACCAAAATTGAAAACACAAAACCTCAATAGCTACACCCAAGTCTGCTAAATTGAGCTACTGAACTATACTTCTGTCATGTTTGTGGTGCTTTTTGAAGCACTGTAATAGAATCATCTGATAAGTAATGCTGTTTGCTAAGTCCGTCCGGTTTGTCTGTGCATTATACCTGTACAGCTTATGTATGCAGCTTGCTAACCATACAAACCATAGTTGGTATTAGTGTTGTCCTTTAGTCTTTTGTCCAAATATGGTCACTTCAGGTCAAAAACAAATAAAAAAAACAAAACATATTCAGCAGAACAGCTTCCACACTGCTATTGTCTTATACAATATGTATGATGTCATCTCAGCTCCAAAGTGAGGAGTCTGTACAGAGCCCCATCTGAGACTGCATGCTATCTAGGTTAGAACCAAAGCTCAGCGAACTGCTATTAGGTTGCCTTTAATAATACATGGCTGGGAGTAAGGTTGAGCATCTAGAAGGGGATGTGAAATACCAAGAAAGCCATTCATCAGTGAGTTGTGCAATGCCTTCAATGCTTATTATCCTCATTAGAATCAAAGAAATAGCTCTTGGGAACTTGCTTTGAGCATTGAGAGCATGTTAGAAAAAAGTTGAATTCGGCTGTAATTTATGTCTTCTCATTGGAAGTTGGAATGATAGAATTTGAAGTGATGTCTCAAACTCATCTTAATTCATATTTACCTTGGCTATTTTAGTACAGACTCTCATTTAAGAGGGATCTCGTACTAAACATCACAGCTGTGTTGCTGCTTAGACTAATTTCTCACTAAATGATTACTGGACTGTATAGTGTATATGAGTGATGGGTTAGAAAGGTTCTGGCTCAGAGCTGACGGATGAATAAGAGGAAACAGACATAAATCTCGTGAGACACTTTGACCTCCTTTTGCTGCTCCTATGAAGTACAGAATGTGGTGATGGAAAGAGCGACTAAGGAAAATACAGAATGAAGGTTTCTCACATCTATGGACCCTCAGTCCTCATACATTTAATGTGAAATGCACTATAGCATGATCACTCAAAATGACAAACTGCTTTACTGAAAGAGTACTGTAGCAAGGAAGAGCTATGTGTTTATGATGATTTTTTTTATATATATACATACATATATGTAATATAAATCTTTCTTTTTTTAAATATTAATGCTCAAATGTATATTGATTACTATTATGCTAAAGATTAGGCTAACCCTAACGGTAACCCTTAACTCTGTATACTCAGTAAGGGCTCTTTCCTGTGGGTCAGTTGCACTCAGTAAACTTATGTACAAAGAGGTTTGGCCACAAACTCTTTGCCAAAATATATACACTATCGGTCAAAAGTTTTAGAACACCCCAATTTTTCCAGTTATTTATTGCAATTCAAGTCCAATAAATAGCTTGAAATGGTACACATGTAAGTGGTGAACTGACAGAGGTTAAAAAAAAGGTAAGGTTACCCAAAACTGAAAAATAATGTACATTTCAGAATTATACAAAAAGGCCTTTTTTTAGGGAACACAACATGGGTAACAATTTAAAGCTGTTCTGCAGCAATGGAGGTTGATCAAGCCTTGAAAGCTGGTGCCAGTAATTCCTACAGTTGTTCCAACTTTTCTGGATTACTTACAAAAACAGTGTTGGAACACACTGTGGTACCATACCCTCGTGAGCATCAGTTGAACAGTATTGTACTGCAGAAAGTAGTGTGTTGCTACAAAAATGGCAATTAACAATGGAAGAGAGACAGACCATCATAATACTTAGTATGTCACACTCATACACACATACACATACACACACACACACACACACACACACACACACACACACACACACACACACACACACACACACACACACAGTTACTTATGCAAAATACTCTGCATTTTGCACATTTCCATTGCACTGTCTTGTGTCTGCATTGTCCTGTTCTGTCTAGTGTTGCACTGTCTTGTCTTGTTTATTTTTGCAGTTTTTGCACATTGCACTTTACATAGTTCTGTGTTTCCATTATATGTCATATGTAGCACCAGGGTCTCGGAGGAACGCTGTCTCATTTCACTCTGTACTGTACCACTGTACATGGTTGAAATGACAACAAAAGCCACTTGAACTTAAACTTGAACTTAAAAATGTAGGTCTGTCCTACAGAGAAATTGCAAAGAAAGTCAGGTGCCAGTGAGTACAGTTTCCTTCACCATCAAAAGGCACTCAGAAACTGGGGCAAACTGTGACAGGAAGAGGTCTGGCAGACCCAAAGCCACAACTGAATCAGAGGACAAGTTTCTGAGAGTTAAGAGGCTGCGTGATAGGCGGCTCACAGGACAACAGCTTCAAGCGCCACTTAATAGTGGTCGTAGTAGCAAGTCTCAGTTTCAACTGTGAAGAGAAGACTTTGAGCTGCAGGTTTGACAGGACGATTTGCAGCAAGAAGGTCATTGCTAAGATGTCAGAATAAGACAAAGAGGCTTGCCTGGGTCATGAAACTCCGGACTACAGTGACTGGAAGACTGGAAGAAGGTATTATGCAAAGATGAATCAAAATTTGAAATCTTCGGTTCATCACGCAGGATCTTTGTACACCGTCGAGTAGGTGGAAGGATGGTTCCACAGTGTGTAGCATCAACTGTCAAACATGGAGGAGGAATTGTGATGGTCTGGGACTGTTTTGCTGGATCCAGGGTTGGTGACTTGTGCAGAGTGAGAGGCACCCTGAACCAAAACGGCTACCACAGCATTCTGCAGCACCATGCAGTACCGTCTGGTATGTGCCTAGTTGGTCAGGGGTTCATCCTACAGCAAGATAAGGACTAAAACATAAGTCCAAGCTATGCCAGAACTACCTCAGGAAAAGAGAACAAGATGGTGAGCTTGAAAACAAGGAGTGTCCGGCACAGTCTCCAGACTTAAACCACATCGAGCTGGTTTGGGATGAACTGGACAGAAGAGTGAAAGCAAAGCAGCCTACAAGGTCCACATTTATGGGAACTTCTGCAACAGATATGGGAAGAACTCTCTGAAGAATATTTGATTTCTAATGTAGAAAGATTCCCACGGGTGTGTTCAGCTGTTATATCTGCCAAAGGTGGCTACTTTGATGAGTCAAAAGTTTAGAATACATTTTGGTCTATAAATTGATTCCATGATTTCTTTTTTAACTCCAACTGCTTGTTTGTACTATGCTTTCATTTCAGAGTGCAATGAGACAGTAAACTGCATAATTTTCAATAAAAAAGTATAAAAATTAGGGTGTTCCAAAACTTTTGACTTCGAATAACCAAGTACGGGGAGCCTCATAGCTAATTAAGCTTACTGTCCCAGTCTGGTGTTCAGATCTGTCAGCGATGATCTCTCACCTGTCTTCACCATTCAGTTAATGGGCTTGGTGTACTATAATGATGTATTACATGGTATACATCCATTATGAGAGAGACTTTTAGAACATCCCAGATGAAGGTGTACACCTAGCCTGAAAAAGGAGTTACACTACCTTACTGTATGGTTTTGAGTAAAATATCTTTGGGTGCAACAGGGCTTTGTGTTTATGAGCGACAGCAGTCTAAGCATATTAAGTCAAGTTGGACATTGGTCCCTTAAACCTACAAAATCGTCCCATTGCTCCCTTGATAAAACCCCTGACAAAACACTGATGAGTTTATGGTCTCAATTGACAGTTTTAATGTTTGGTACTTTCACAGTGAAAGTACCAAACATTAAACTTCTCAGTGAGATCCACATCTCTCTTAATACCCTGAAATATGTTGTTCTCCATTGTTCAAAGAGACCACTGAACTACAAACAGATCCTTTCTTAAATTTTCACTGAATCACACAGTAATGGCCACCAGTCTGGGTTGACAAGTTATTTATAGTCAGCATATGATCTCGATCTCAAACAGTCACAGACAAGAAATTATGTTCTGCCCCTGACAGGAACCTTCAGTAAGGAAAACACAAAAGATAAAAGCAGAGATGAAAAGAGATGAAGCCGAAAACCACAGCTATGTGATCAGAAAAATACCCCCAAAAAACAAAAACACAGCTGCTATTCAAGAATTTTCCACTTGTCAAGGTATCTTTTGTTCGGATGAAGGTAAGACACAAAAAAAGAGATAGCTGGGAGGAAAGAAAAAAGAAAAATATTACTTTATCCAACAAAATAGCACTTTTAAAGGCCTTCCAATACTCTTAATTTTCTCACTAAAAATGCTTTTGTTCTGTAATTTTTCTTTAATAACCTTAAAATAGCTCTATAGTGTAGTAGATCCTCATTTTGATCCCTGAGGACATCAAATCCCCTTGGGATTGTCCTAGGAAGGGCATCCAGTATGGACAAAAGCTGCCAAATGAAGAAACTGCCCACTGGAGTAACTCCTTGTGAATAAAAGAACAGCTGAAAGTCGCTCCATCCTTTCCTTAATACCCTGAAAAATATCTTTTGCCATTCCTCATAATTGTGCTAAAACCTAAGATGAACAACAACAACAACACATTAAAGTAACTCTTTTCTGTATGACTTCACTAATCTTTTACATTGACCCCTGTTTCAATCCAAGGGGTCAATGTAGACATTGTGGAGGACTATAAATATCTTGGAGTATGCATAGATAATAAACTGGACTGGGTTAAACACTCCGCTGCACTTTACAGGAAAGGGCAGAGTCATCTCTATTTTCTGAGGCGGCTGAGGTCCTTCAACACCTGTTGGACAACACTCAGGGTTTTCTATGAGCCCATTGTGGCCAGTGCTATCCTCTATGCTGTTGCATGCTGGGGGAGCAGGTTGAGGGTTGCAGATGCCAACAGACTCAATAAACTGATCTGTAAGGCCAGTAACCCTTGGGGTGGTGTCTGAGAGGCAGATGTTGTCCAAGATAAAGACAATGTTGAATAATACCTCCCACCCACTCCATGACATGCTGGCTAGCCATAGGAGCACATTCAGTGAGAGACTGAGATTACCAAAAAACACCACTGAACTGCAAATTCCTGCCCGTGGCCGTCTCCCTGTACAACTCCTCCATCAATAGTTACATCCTTTTGCACACGTTCTTTTCTACTCAGTAATGTTGCTGTCAGTATTCTTGATATTTATTTATCATCAACTCTGTCAATCCTTGACATTTATTATTGAGTGATTTGTATATATTGTGCTATTTCTTAAAAGTGTAAATCTGTAACATATTGTATTGTTAAATAGTCTAGTCCAGCGGTCCCCAACCCCCGGGCCTCGGACCGGTACCGGTCCGTGAGTCGTTTGGTACCGGGCCGCGAGAGTTGAGGCTCAGGTGTGAAATGTATGGTTTTCAGGGTTTTTATCGGTTTTCAGCGTTATTTTGTTATCGTTTTTATCGTTAACTCGGTTTTCCTGGGTCTTTTCACGTGTGTTATGAATAAATCTTCTTTTTTTCGGTACCGGCACTAGTTTTATTTTGTTGTATTTATCCGCGACACCTTATTGCCGGTCCGTGAAAATATTGTCGGGCATAAACCGGTCCGTGAGGCAAAAAAGGTTGGGGACCGCTGGTCTAGTCTGTTTCTGTTTCTGTTACTGTATTGGAGCAACTGTAATCAACATAATTTCCTTAGGGATTAATAAAGTATGCTGATTCTGATTCATCATTGTGGAGGAATCTCAGCCCACTCTTCTTTAGTTTATTGAGATTTGTGGCATTAATTTATGTACCATTTTCTTAAGTTCCTCCCAAAGGATTTCAGACGCGTTGAGGTCTGGACTTGGATTGGGCCACTCTCTTAGAGGTGTGCTTGGGGTCATTATGCTGTTGCATGGCTCACTTTTGGCCAAGCTTTAGCTATCAGACAGATGGGCTCAAATTTGACTTTAGAATACTTCAGCATGCAGAGGAGGTCAAATCATCAGCCTTCCATTACTGCGCTTGACTGTAGGTCTAAAGTGTTTGTGCTGTGTTTTTACCAAACATATCATCTATATTGCAAACATCTCCACTTCAGTTTATCCAGCAGACATTGCTTGAGAAGTCTTGTTTTTTCAGATGCAACTTTGCATACCTAAGCCATAGGAGGTGGAGTCCCTGTGGTGACCAAGCAGGGGGACAGCAAAGGTGAAGGAGCCAAAAACCCTCTGAAAGTCCATGAAGAAAAAAGCTATTTTTTTCACCCCTTTTCTATATACCTGGACTGCAGATACATGGTGAACCTTTGTAACAGAAAAAACTACATAACTGCAACTGTAGTGTAATTACTGAATTTAGTACACTAATGTGTTACATTAGTGCATAACTGAAAAATATAACATGATTACAGTAACATGTGAATCACATTACACCCAGTGCTTGTCAGTGCTTCTGTTAGAGCCCTTTCTTTCTGGCCTCTTTCCTCTCAGTAAGCAGACGTTTTGGTATGTCTATTGCTCAGACTTGCATAAACATAACATGAACATAATTTCCACAGTGGGGTGTTTGATCCTTGTCCAAATAGATAATTAGCTGGAGATGCCATAGTACGCCACCCACTGTCTCCTCGTCACACCCGTGCTGTGAGGAAATGCTGGCAAATAAACGTGATCCAGTTTTACCAGTGGGTCATGGTCTGGGTGGTATCAGTGAGGGGAGGGTTCTTGAGAGGTTCTTGAGGACTTTTGATGAGAGGTTTTTAAATGGCTCTGCTATATATACCCTGCAGGTGATCAGCATATTTTATTTAGGCTCAGTAACAGGCTGGCTGGATGTCACTCATACTAAATATACTTTTTCTTCCTTGCTGTATAGTTGTATCTCAAGTTGGGGTGATATATGTGGGGAGGGTTTTTTATTTGTGGCTTCAAAAAACAAGGCACGTGTGAATGTCTAAACGGCATAAACTGAGTTAATAGAATGCAAATTATTTTCAGCCTTGCAAAGGTCACGGTCCAAAGTCGTGTGCTTCAGGGGATAATCAGCTGGAGCTTTCACAATGGAGGCTGACTTATCCCAGACCTGCTGGAGGAGCCCTTTTACATCACAGTACTTCTACTTTACCAACAACTGTAAGTGGTCACAAACATGTGTGATGTTGATCACATGATGTAATGGGGGAATACTGACTGAAGACTCCTAGTACCTGTTTTACAGGTGAAGTCAGAAGTTTATATCCACTCTTGATGGCCATGAATGCCATGGTAATGGTGAGCTTTTAATGATTTCTTTAAACTGTTTCTTCTCAGTATGAAATGAACAGGATTTCGTTGTACAGGATACTTTTTAATAACTTAAAGAAGACTTGTGTGCACTAGACTGAATGTGTGCTGGGGTCTGTGGCTGTTGTTGATGTTTGCAACCAATCTTGTGAGGCAGGGTCTCCATGGATCAGACGTGTTTGTCCAACACATCCCACAGCTGCCTAATTGGATTCAGATCTGGGCGATTTGGAGGCCAAGTCAAGATTTCAAACACGCAGCAGCTTCTCGAACCATTCTTGAACCATTTTTTTTTGCTTTTGGGCATTATGCATCTGAAAGAGGCAACAGGGCAATAACCCACACAATAACAATAACAGGTGCCTGGTGATGAAGAGATAATCTCAAACACAATCAGTCATATTGTACAGAATTACATCCAGCTTCAACTACCGAATAGTAGGAAAGTCTTTTATCGGAAGCTCAAGTGAACAGCAACACGTTGTTTTGTTTCAGTAATGTATCTCAGATTTCATTATAATTGCACACAGGGTTCATAGTTTAATTAACAGGGCCAAAACAAATGGTAAGAGAGACTACGAAAAACACTCAAATGAAATCAGATAGGAAGGAGGGCAGTTTTGGAACCCAATCACAGTTTTCATCTAAATCTTAATCTTGTCAGAGCCAAGAAATGTGGAATGCATTTGTAGAAATTTAAGAGGCTGTGACCTTCCTGGATGCTTAGCAAGAGAGAAGGAACAAACCCAAAGCGGCACATAAAAATACCTGTGGGCAAAGAACATCACAGACATTTTTAGTCACATTGTGTTGTATTCTGAAGTGATTTAGCAGTCAGTCACAGTGAGTCAGTGTAATAGCTTTGTGAATGGCTTTAGTCCAGTGCTGCATCATTTAATTTTTAACCACATTATACATGAAAGGACTGAAAAAAGGAAGGGAGAATACATTTGTTCAGCCAGTCAGAGACCGTCTAAGCTGAACAATGCAAATGGAAATGAAAAATAAAACAACTCTATCGGTCTATCATTTATTTCTCACATTAAACAGTGCTGAGAATGCCAAAGGCAGTGTGTGTGTGTGTGTGTGTGTGTGTGTGTGGGGGGGGGGGGGGGTGTCACCTTGTTCCTGCTGTAAATTGATGTTTGTTGGGATTTAATTTATTTGTGGAGGTAACTCCATCCTCTGTACTGGATGAGATTTAATTATGCATGTTTGAGGAAAATAAGTAGATTTGAGAACAATTTATGGTGGTACAGTGACCTATGGATGGGTATAGAGCTATTTAAATGGAGTGAGCATGGACAGGAGGAGGAAAAAACAGCCACTGCAAAGCTTTTTATATCATTTGATGAGGAAGAACACATATGTCTTGTCAGTGCCCTCCAGGATCTCTGGAGCTAATGGTGAATTCATTTAAAAACAACAGGCTGGTGTGTTTTCTGTCTTCAGGTCTTCAGTCTGGATGTCTCAGTATGGGTATGGGGTGTATAGTGTCTGTATGTGTTTTGGTTCTTATGTTTTGGGGCGGGTGTTAGCTGCTCCTCAGTATATTGGGATGTGCCCTGACGGTTCTGTATCTTTTACCTAAAGGGAGGGGAAAAGATTTCAATCTGAAGAACTTGGTTCTCACAGTCATTTATGTTGTTTTAACTAATTGGCCAAGGCTCTGGTTTTTCTGTAGTGTAGCTTGTGTAATGCACTATGACAGAGAGCAGAGCTTCTTCAGTTCTCTCCAGGCATTACTGTAAGTGATTTTTCCCCTCATCTATTCTGTGCCTCAAAGAGAGGCCGTACATTTTGGTTGAGGCATCACTTTTGGTTTGGAAACAACTTGATGGTCTTGCTGGTTAAACATAGTGTCAGAGGTATAGAGGCATGTACTCTTTACAATCAATTTCCAATCTTTGTTTTCAAAACACTTTGTTTTCAAAAACTCCCTCTTAACAGGAAGAAACCTCCAGCAGAACCAGGCTTAGGAAGGGCCCGCTATCTCCCGGATGGGGATGAGCAGATGAAGACAGGCCAAAGACATGGAGTGGAAGAAAGCCAGAGATTAATAATAACAAATCATTCAATGCAGAGAGGTGTATAAATGCATAGTGAGTGAGAAAGGTGGCTGAAGAAGAAGGGGCCCTGCTGCAATTGGTGAGTGGATGTACAGCTCCTGAGTGATTGGCTCCAGCTGGAGGTCCTGCCTGTTAAGTGAAGTGTGGAGCGCCGCCGGCGAGAGAGGTTCTCATGCTTCTCCCGGCACCTGAGCAGTATGCCTGTGACAGCCGCCGGCTGCAGTTCCCTGCAGCAGTTAAGGAAGTGGAGTGGGTAGGGATGAGCTGCCTTTTCTTTTGATCACTCATTTTTCTCCTGTTTTGAGTAGGTTAAGGAGGTCAGACTCTGTCTTTGTTTTTGGCTCTTGTTTTTGGTAAGGTTATGTGTGTGGGAATCGGCCTTGGCTCACCCAAAGTGTTGACACTCCCGTTTTGTTGTTTCCTTTTCATTATGTTGCAAATAAATGACACTGCAATGAACAGATTTTTCCTGTGGTTGGTTGGGTCTCGGGGGGAAGGGGGGGCGAGTGCTCTATTCATGTTATGACCTGGCCCCTAGACAGGACGCAACACTAGCCAACACAAAGTTGCAAACTGTGGTGGAGACGTGGAAAACTTGTACTTTCACTCTTAAGGTTTACTGCCACCCTTAAAACTTCCCACCAAAGCAGTTTTCACAAATGCAATGCTACCTTGAATAGTTTTAGACTTTTCAAGTCCAGCTGTATTTAAAACTTTCAGACATTTCATAGACAGAATGAGGCAGTGTTCTGCGGCAAGTACACTACACCCAGGCATCCCAAACAAACTGGTGTATTTCCACTAGTGAAAATGCATCTGACAAATCTCCATTTGAGTGCAACAAGTCTGAAAGGTCAACATTTTGACAGTGTCTGGTCCTCATTCTTTCAACAATTTCCAGAGTTTGTGTGTGTGAAAACAGCCTGAAAATATCTTTTTCTCCAAGGACTTAATTTAGAGTTTCCTTTCATGGTGCTGCGATACTCCTCTGGCTGAGAGCTTAGCAGCAGTCAGAGTCTTCCACACAGGGGCTCAGTACACCTTTCCATGGCAACCTCATCACCGAACACCTCACTCTAAATACAACTCAGACAGTAGAAGGACACGCAGGTGACAATCAGATCAAAACACAAACGTCCTCCTCTATCAAAAGTCATCCAACCTATCAACGGCAAAACTGTGGGATTCAATGTTACTTTCAGGTTGAAATCTGAAGCTTTCAGAGAGATGGGTATCATCGGGTTCTTGTCAGATGAACAGAACTGATATTTAAGTATTGGGTGGCCACAAAGAGTAGTCCCATGGAATGAAATAACAAGTCAGTGCAAAGGTCTGTTACACCCATGAGTTATAGGGACTGATCTGCCAGTGGCACATTGGATGGGAGAAACATCAAGCATTCGTCTACATATGACTTTTTAATATTTAATCAGACGGACCAATAGAAAAAGATTTACATCTGAGAGGCAGATCCCTCATTAAGCAAGAAAGTTAATAAAGTGTGCCAGCTGAAAATACTTTTGTCAAATCTCAGATGAGTATGTAGCAGTGTCTGAGCTGTTTGGTTTAGCTGAGATTAATGGCCTAGCTTTGTCAAAAAGGCATGTGAAGTCCAATGTGGAATCAAGCAAGAAGCAATGTGTCAAATATATCTGCAAAGCCAGATCCCATGGCTCAGGACAGAGAGCAACTCAATTATGATTTTGACAGCCTGAAGATCTGCTCCACAATTCACTTATTCACTTCTGTGACCAAAGAAGTGATTCATACTCACTGTGCTGTAAATACTAACCACGGGCAAAGGCTCTGCTTGCTGCTTCCCACATTCAAATTAATTGGAATTTGTAACGAGGCCATGGAGGATAATTAGCCAGGCTAAGAGTAAAAAGTAGTGCTGTCAAAATTACCGCGTTAACGCAGATTAAGCCGACATCACGATTAACGCGATACAAAAAATTTAACGCTATTAACGCATCTGGAGTGCAGAATGACTCAAAATCCCTGAAATATTTCTGTCAGCGCATTTCGGGCAGTTTGTCCAAGTAGAGTTACCTTCACACATGCGCAAATGGGCAGTTGATCTGGTAGTGACGGGCAGCTGAACCAATCAACTCAATATGGAAGATGATAAACGCACACTGGCCCTCTCGATGGGAAATTTGAGTATTAAAAAAATAACAAGATGGAACAGTCGACCAACATAAAGTATTATGCATATTGTGCAAGAAGGAATTTTCTTTTCACTGAAGCACTTCCAGCTTAAACTATCACATTGACACAATGCCAAGTGGATTGCAACAAACTGCAGACCTGTTAATATCGTTGAGAACACGCGCTTTACACAGCTTTGGTTTCTCGTTTCAAAGCCTTGAAGTGCCTTCCCAAGAGTGACAGAGAGAGTGGCTAAAAGTTTACAGAGTTTTTTGTTAACATGAATGTTCAAGATGTTCAATAAACATGTTAAGTGCGTATATTTTCACTTTTTTTCAGAGTCTGTTTGCTCATGCAAAATGAAATGCAATTTAATCGTGATTAATCAAAATTAATCACGATTAAATTGATTAATTTTGATCATAGTCCACAGAAGTAGACTATGTATGTAAACACATATGTTTGTATGTGCCTGTGTTATGGAGGGGAGAGATCACCCAGGCTTTCTTAAATAAATGAAGAAATAATATAAATAATAATATATACTTTGTGAAAAGATCAGTCACCACACCGTCTCTGTTTCACTTTCACATCCCAAACTGCAGACAGTAACTAGGGTTCTGTTTTTGCATGTATGTAAACCAATATTCTACTTGCTGCAGATTCTGGTTAGAGTGGCACTCCAGCTCGTAGCACATTTCCACAGCATGACATAAACTATCATCACCATCTGCAGTCCACCAAGGTTGAGCTGGACAGCAGAGGGATAAGAGACAAGACCGGGTATAGTTCTCAGTGGTTCAATGTGAAAGTCAGGGGATTGTCAGCATACATAATTATTGACATTGTTTGCATGCATACTCTAGGCATATACACTAACAGTCAAAAGTTTTGGAACACCCCAATTTTGCCAGTTTTTCATTGAAAATTATGCAAAATGTATTCTAAACTTTTGACTCATCAAAGTAGCCACCTTTGGCAGATATAAGAGCATTTGAAAGCCTTTTGGTGTAATTCTAAAATGTACATTATTTTTCTGTTTGGGTAACCTTACCCTTTATTTTAACCTCTGGCAGTTCACCACTTACCTTTGTACCATTTCAAGCATAAATAACTGGAATATTGGGGTTTTCTAAAACTTTTGTAGTGTATGTATGTTGGACCCTTTATTAAAAGGCTCCTACATGAACAATATGCTTAGACAAGGTTTGGCTTGTAAAATTTCTGTATTTGTTTCTACATGCCTTCCAATTAGGCAGTCCACTGAAAAAATGATATATTATATATTTTTGTGCTCCAACAAGAGTTTAGTATTTCAATCGTAATTAATTAGCATCTAATTATGTTTTTGGTAGCTATTACCTGTATGTCATTCTGGGTTAGGGTTATCATAGTGTAAACACAATAACTTGAAACGTTTTGATGGAATTGTTTGTAGGGGTGTAGAGTAGGGTCATTTTAAAAATCTAAGGTCAACTAAATAATTTATTGGTTGAAAACTGACAAAAAGCCATATTGACACTCATCCCTCACCAGTGTTGGGAAGGTTACTTTTAAAATGTATTCCACTACAGATTACAGATTACAGGCCCCAAAATGTATTTTGTAGCGTATTCTGTTACGTTACTCAATGAGAGTAACGTATTCTGAATACTTTGGATTACTTAATATATTATCATGCTTTTTCCAACTACATGAATGTACTATTGCTGTGTGATTTATTACTGTTACTGAAGGTTACTCTCCATACAATACCAACTAGATATTTAAATCTTAATATAAATGAGTAACAGTAGGGTGGACATTGGGTAAGGCTGCACTTTTTGCAGCGATCTCTTATAGAAAACTATTCAGTGTGTATATAAAACAGGTCTGCGGGTCCGAACCGTAGTAAAGGGACCTCTGGCTAATACGTCGGGTTCGTGTCGGGGTCGTAACCGAAAATTAGCTTTACTTTGTTGTCCGGGTCAACTTTGCTAGTGAGAGACAGAGAGAGGCGTTGAAAGGCTGCTCCAATGGAACTTATTGTTTCGGAGGAAAACACGAGCACAGTGTACAGTCGAGTCTTAATAATAATTTTTAAAAATATTTCTTCACGTCATTATGCAGCCGCAAGTAGAGGTGGCATGGGCCGTGAGACTGAGACACAGGCATTAGAGCCTCTTAATGTGTGTTTTGTTTGGGTTTCCACCGACGCGATTACCAAAAATAGAGAGGGCATAACCTACCATATGAAACAGGAAAAGACCGCTGTGTAATCCCTTTATTTCAACAAAGTAACTGTATTCTGAATACCACCTTTTTAAACGGTAACTGTAACGGAATACAGTTACTCATATTTTAAATACGTAACGCCGGTACATGTATTCCGTTACTCCCCAACACTGTCCCTCACTCCTCACCTGAAGTTTGGGTTCTAGCATAAGAAATCCCACAGGAACATGTTCATTCATTCTTTATATTTTCCCAGTTGTTTATTAACAAACATGCAGCTCTCCTGCCTCTGGAAAGCTGACAAGATTCGGCTAAACAACAACATAATATTATAATCTAACATTATGCCAGCTAATATTAGACTCTAGTGTTCTAAATTCTTTACCTAATTTTCCTCTGAAACAGTGAAATAAGAATTATCTTCCCATATCACATGAGAGTAAGTGCGAGTGTGCCCACGTTAGATCCACTTCAAAATAAACTTTCAGGAACAGCTGTGACAGCAGCTAACAACAGCTAACAACAGCTAACAGGCAAAAATGGCAGCATTTACTGACCGAAAATTAAGGATATCCTCAACTCAACGCAGTATCATCGTCATTCATCACAAATGAGCTGTGTTGACACATTGACAGTGTAAGGGGTAATACACAGAGACGTGGCAATATGAACATTTAATAAACATTGGGTAAATACCTTAGCAGTGACCAGTGACTATGGTTCAGTTGTTCAAGTGACTGCAGTTCCAGGCAGAGTCCAGTGACTGAGGCTTGTTACCCATCATGGCCTACAAAATTTTGGATAAGCATCCAAACTTTTGTAGGCCTTCGGATCTCGTCTAGTATAACACGAGGGTTGTTGATAGCATAATAGGTGTTAAAGGTTCCTAAACCCTTCTTTTCAGCTTATAGATGCCCTCAAGTAGCATCAGTTTGGTTAGCACTCTTTAGAGGGAAAGACTACATTCCAAAGAGTGTAAAAAAAAACCTACAGTTCACTGCTAATCCTCTCTGAAGGCTACAAACTCCAGAATGCATTAACCAGAATTGGTATAACACACAGAGTCTGACTGAATTTTAGATAGGTACAAAGTTTTCATAGGGAAAAAATATACAATCTATGGTACAGCTGCATTGATTTCCATTCTTTTTTTTTAATCACCCATTCTGGGCTTGCAAATGTAGCAGAAGTGCAATGCTAAATTTGCCGAGTGCACTGTTATTATCTGTTATCAAGAAGAAATGTTCAGGAGCTGAAACTGACTTTTGAACGGTTTTACAAGAACGATGGGAACATCAGAGTCATCACAAGGATAGTGCAAATTGTGCTTTTCTGTTACGGATTCACTATGAAAGAAAATCCAGATGATTCGGTCATAGGCTACGTAAAGCAATAAGGGTTGCTTTCTTTAAAAATAAAACATACTTTATCTGCACATTACATGATATGCAGAATGATTTAGCACTATACACTTTAGCGAGCACTGCTTCACACTAATTATTGCTTCTCTATTCTCACTCTTGAGCACGAAAATGCTCTCTGTATATTCCTCACGTCTGCTTTTGTGCTTTAGTGAACAGGAATTACTTTAAAACAGACGAAAGTTTAGATCAGTTCTCCATCACAAACCGCAACAATCCTTTTCACACACAATATGATCTGTTTGATTTGTGAAACATCTCTAATAAGCTTTTTCCTTGGTCATGTGTCAAGTGTCCCTGCAACCACAACTTGATCCAGCATTTGACTGTGGAGTGCATTAGCAAAAGCACAGGAGGTAAATGAACTTAGTTCAGCAGGTGGGTGATTGCTATTGCATATGCAAAAATGTGTCTGCCTGCAAGCACTTAGCCTGGTTAAACAAAGAAGTGTGCATCGTGACTTGATGCACAAGGTGGGTTTCCCTAATAATTTTCTCATCTGACACGTTAAATGCCACAGGGCTCTCTTCCTCTCCCCACCCATTATCTCAAAATAGATCCTTGCCATGGCTCTGATGTCATCTTTATCAGAGGAGAATGGGCCAATATGAAGAAAATGGCTCACCAACTGGATTTTTCAGCAGTAGGGAGCATAAAGTAGACTCCGTGCTCACAGCTGCCTTGGAAACACATCTGTTATTAAAAGAACAAGTATTTTTCTAATACAATCCTGTCTGTATCTTCACTTTGAAGTGAAAACTCTTACGTCATCATGCTTCTCCTATAGGCTATCTATGTGTCAAAATGTATGTGATGGCTGCAGTTCCAGCCACACATATTGGGTAACATCTGCCAAACATCATGGTGCTTCAATAGAGACTTATTTATAACACTACACTTGTATTTTGCTTTCTTTACATATAGGATTGAATGTACAGAGTAATAAAGAATTGGTGTTAGTTTATAATTTCTTTATTTTTATAATCTTATACACAATAATGTATTCTACAATAAGTGTCCACATTTTAGTTTAATCTTTTTATTTGTTTTCTGGTTACCTTAGTAAAAGCTGATTTGCTATGTTAGTTTCGGATAGGTTTTTGTGTGTTCTACCCCTTTTTGTGTCTTTGTGGGCTGATCAGCCACTATTTAAGTTTCCCCTTTGTCTCATTTTGGTAGGTCAGATTGCTTGAGGTAGTGTTGCTGTGTTGCCATTTTTTGGAGAAGCATTCTGTTTCTTTGACCTCTTTTATGAGCCCAAGCTCTTGTTTTTTCTACTTTAGCCTGTGTCTGACTGTCCTTTACTGCTTGGTCCATCACAATGTATGATATAAACTGTGTTTTGACTGTGCGTTGGTGTGTGTGTGTCAAATCAAAGTTTAAGCTATCTGCTCTGTGGTGACTACAAATGTTTCATTTGTGAGGAATTATTTTGTCACCAATTTACCAATTTTGTCACCATTTTTAGTTTGAAGAATATTCACTGCTGATATTGCAAAGAATTACATGTTCTGAACTTGGCAGAAGTTTAGGTATTAACGACTTAGAGAGACTTAGAGCTTTTTATTGTCATTGTGCAGTTTCTTGCACAGCGAAATTGGGTAGCTGGACCACAAAGGTGATAAAGTAAGAAAAAGAGAAACCAATATACATCGAAGGTGGAAAAAAAAAATAGAATAAAATAAAAAGCAGTGTACATATATATACATGTGTGAGTAAAACGCGAATCCTTTGGATTTTGACATCACTGGAACTTATAAATCTTGACTTAAGACTTTCTTATCATAAGATATGCATGGACTTGTCATTCCTGTTGAGGGTTACTAGTTAAGACATGTAAAATATATGCCAATTAAATAACACATTGTATAGTTATTGGAAGGTCTTGATTTACCCACCCCTACTATTTCACCCAGGTTTTTTTGCTAAGCTAGACAAACTGAAACGCACAAAGATTAAATTTCTCAGTCCTATCATTACATTCAGTAAATGTCAGACTGTCAGAGCTTTAAATTTGAAATTTTACTGTGCTGGCATTTATCTAGACCATGAACATCAGTGTCCATCAGATATTTCTGTTCCCTTTATACATATGTGGCTTTTTACCAAGTGAGTGGGACTTCAATCCATGTTGTAGCTTCCTGTAATCAATAATCTCCCTGCACACTTTGACTCTTAAGAACACAGCCCACGTCACTCAAGGCTTCACTTGATGGGACCAGGCCAGCAGTTCTACACACACAATGACACCCAAGTTGCTATAACACAGCACTGGAATCCAAGGGTATCAGAGCCTTTCCTCCACTCATTGACAAGCTGTCTGAACTAGGAAATGCTCCTTCAGGCTTCAACAAAGAGGAATTGCAGTGTGGCACACAATCAACTCTTTATATTTTCATTTAGTGGTAGCTTCTTCTTTTTTTAACTAATTGTATTTCTATTCAAGACACATGAAACACTGTATCATTTAAGTTTTAATTTCACTGTGGTCTTCTTTCATATATGCAATAAAGCAAATGACAAGCATGAGATATCACCTCTTTTTACCATCATGGTTTGAACCTGAACACACTTTGCTACTCAGTTAGTTATGGTGACCATCTAATTATAGGCAGAACATATGGAATGCCACAGGCTCTAAAAGCACATAAACAAGATGCTAGGTGAAATAGGAACTTCATCTTGTTTCACGTTCTCAGCCTCGGGCAAACGCTCCACTTGCTTTTCTGCTCTCTCCAAGGTTGGAGAGCACAAACTGCAGCTTCATCAGATGTGCCGTCCTGAGCTGAGGTGACGATGGATCCATTAAATGTAGACAGGTCACCCTCTGAATTTCACCAAAAGTGTGTTACAGTTGTATGTATTCTTTCACCAGTATTAACTGTTGTGGTATAATGAAATACCTTTAGACAAACATATAGTTAGCATTTTATCTGTTGGCTCAAGTTATACTTGCCTAAGTAAGGAGGTGAGTCTCGTTCAGGTGATTCACAATACAGTGAAAAAGAAAATGTTTTTCTTTTTCAACATTTTATGCAGTCCTGAGAAAAATTGAGTCCTTATTTAAGTAAAACCAAGTACTTGATTAAAACTTGATCATCAGCAAGTTTGGCCTCTAAAAACGTGTTTAGGCAGTCTTTTGGTCTGGAGTATTCAGGTGTGTGTTAACACAATGGCACAATATTTGTAGGGGTCGTAACCCATTCAGACCATGCAACAACAAAAAAACAACCAAAAAACCAAACATTTGTAGTATTAATCATCTAAATAAACCAGAAGACTTCTGGACCAATTTCCTTTGGACAGACAAGTATAGCTGTTTGGCCATAATGCACTTTTTCAACCATAGGATATGAGCAAAAACACCTCATGCCTACTGTGAAGCATGGTGGTGGAGGGCTAATGATTTGGGTCAACCATGAAGTCCCCTGCACACTAAAGTATTCCAGTCAAAGGCGAGGCCATCTGTCTGATTGATAAAGCTTGTTCCGAGGTGGGTCATGCAACAGCACAATGACCACAAGCACACCAGAAAATCTACAACACAATGACTGAAAACAAAAATAATCACGGGGTTGTAGTGGCATGGTCAAAGTCAGATCTCAGATCTCAACCCAGTTAAATGTTTGAAATGCTTATGGCTGAGACGTCACTTCTGAACTGTTTGTATTTGTTAATCAGTCTGCAATACCAAAGATTTTCCGCACTTGCAAACAGGACTAAACAAGATGTTGACACTAAGGATAGTGTCCTAAACCAGCTTCAAAGACAACTACTGTATGGGTGACGCTGTGTGTATGTTGAACTTACGAAAGAGTCCTTTCCAGCCTGCCGCCCGGTGAGCCAATGATCTCACCTAGTGTGCAGAACATCTGACCCAGGAAGTCCTTTACAGAGTAGAGAAATCATCATAGTGAATTCATTGCACTCAGTCACTGTGTGCTGCATGTTGGCTAATTTCTGAAATGTCTCTGTTGATAGGTTAACAAAGTTACAGCTATTCCGTCATATATGATTTCAATTTGGGTTACTTGGATTTAAAATAAAGAAGTACTTGGAAATTCTTTTGTAAACATTGATTGTAGATGCAATAGTAATGAGATATCTAGACATTGATTGATTACAGCAGACTGTTTAGGACTAACACAGCAGCTAGTTAGCACCTAGTTACTGAAACTGTCTAATTGCTTTGCATTTTGTCCATATTTTACACTTAATTGAATTGAGCTTTTGTAATTAAATTGTTTTGGTTTAAGCAACATTTTTTGTAGTTACAATAATACACCATAGGTATTTTGGTAAGCTGTCATAAAAAGGCACAGGTGAAGCCACATTCTTTTACAGGATTTTCAGATTACATTTGTAATCTCTGATTACATTTGTAATCCCTGAGATAAGAAGAGTTTCTCACAATCCAGCCCAGATGGTCTGTTGTCTATTGAACAGTGTGGCTTCATTCATTTCTGTTTGAATTAGCGATGCAGTTACAGAAACACACTGAAAGGTCAGTTTGCTGTATGCTTAACACATTGCTTAGACCTCAGCGATGTGTCTGACCTTGTGACTCATTGTCAGACATGACCCTAACCCTAAGGTTAACTCTATACTATCAGAAGATTTCATTGTAGTCTTCGTTTTCTAATCCCATTTTTGGCACAAAAAAAAAATAATTCTGAGATAAATTAAAATATTATTTATGTAGATTTGGGTTCTTTTTGCTTTTCTCCAAAAAATGTTTTAGGATTAGGGTTTGAGCTAGGGTCCACATCACTTAAAGAAATGGTGCAGTAAGCAGGGAGAACAGAACATAATGATAGCTTACCTTCTGCTTATCCAGGAGGGGAGGCAATAAGGAAAGGCAGACACATGTTAGAGAAGCTGGAAAGACACAATGAAAAGACCTCAAGTTGAAAAAATAAATTAATTTTTCTTCCAAATTTAAGAAAGATAAAGACTAGTCAGAGCTGCAGTGCACTGAGCTTAAAGTAATGCTTTTATGAATCATTACTGTAGGATGCATATTAAAAAAGTAATGGTTTGATTTATACTTTCTGTAGATACTTTAGTAGATACTGTACTAAATTTTGTTTGATGTTGAATTCAGGTAAAATTACCCATCCATCACCTATACCCATTACAGCTGGAGTGGAGCCGGCCCACACTGACACTGGTAGCATGTACCTTTGACAAGGTGCCAGTCATTTCCTACGTGTCTGACATATAGCCAGCTATTCAGCCTCAGATTAGTACTTAGATCACAGGCACACCAACCCTCTGCATGTCTGCCTTCTGTTCTGTGGTCTTCCTCCTGTCCTTCTGCATGGCAGTCCCATCTTCAACATCTTCTGCCCCCTATATTCACTCAAACCTTGCCTCTAAAAACCACTTAGCCTGAGCTGTCCCTCTAATGTATTATTTCTAATCTTGTCTGCCACCTTCACAACCTCTACTCCTTGCATCTTCACTGTTACACGTGTCTCCCTGTTATTTACACATGTATTCTTTCTTGCTTCTATTGACTTTCATTCCACTTCTCAATAGAGCATAATAACACATCTCCAGGGTCTTTTCTATGTACTCCCAATGCTAACTACAAATCATAGTGTCATCTGTAAACAGTATAGTCCACAGAGATGCCTGCCTGTTCTCATCTGTCAACCTGCGAAAAAATAGAGGGTTAAAAACACCCCCCCCCCCCCCCACCACCTTGAATCCACTCCTATAACACACCTCACCATTTTTTTTCTGTCCTCATATATGTCTGGTACCCCCCTCACATATTTCTCTGCCCTGTCTTCTTCTCTTGGGACCCTCATATGCTTTCTCAGGATCCACAAAGACACAGTAAAATACCTTCTGAACATCTCACCCCCACCCGAGATTGGGTACTAAACCCCAGGTATGTATTGCGCGTTGAGTAAGAGCAGCAGACCAGAGAGTCAGGATCATGACAAAGTTGGAAACCTGGAACCTCCATAGCCAGTTACCAAGATTACGTGAAGTACCCTCTGAAGGTCTACAAGATGATGTGAATGCAGCACTACGGACAATTCCTACTGCAGCTAATCAGCTGATCCACACCACGGCACCAGTGATCACAGAGATGCTTGGGCTTAAAGATGAACAGCCACAAGGAGCAGTACCGTCCACTGAGAATGTCAAGGTCTAGAGGCCAAGATCAAGGCAGTGCGAAGGGACGTTAGCCAACTATCGGAGCTGCAAAAAGTTGTGATGAAGAAAGAGTTGCCTTAGAAGCGCAGCAAGCTGTCCATACCCGAGACCTTGCAAAGCAAAGACTCACAGCCTTGGCCAGCCACTTCAATTCAATTCAATTCAATTTTATTTATACAGCGCCAAATCACAACAACAGTCGCCTCAAGGCGCTTTACATTGTACAGTACATCGTACAATAATAGATACACCACAGAGACAGAATGCAGGAGAATAAATCAGATGTACTCCACTGCACCATCCAAGGTGTACTCTCAGTGGCAGGGAAACAATATGAGAACAGCTCCACCAAGACTGGTGATGGAGCAATACTGGAAGAGCGTCTAGAAGAAGGATACAACCCATAACAACAGTACTCAGTGGCTAGTGGATCTCAGAGCAGACCACAGCAACCTCCCTGAACAGGATCCAGTAACCATCACAGTGGCAGACATCCAAACAAAGGTCTCAAGCATGAAAAGTTGGACAACTGCAGGCCTTGATGTGATTCACACCTGCTGGCTGAAGAAACGGACTGCACTTGATGCGCTTCATGGCATGGCAAATGAACCAGCTAGTAAATGAGACACATGTATTTCCAGAAGGGACTGGTCCCATCCAACTACCGGCCAATAACCTGGCTCAGTACCACTTGGAAGTTCCTGTCAGGCACCATAGCAACTAAGACAAACACGCACATGGGATGGGACATGATCCTTAGGGTGGTGAAGAAGGACAGAGCTAAGATCCTGTGGGACTTCCAGGTACACCCAGACAAACATGATGGCTAACCAACCGGACACAGTAGTGATGGGCAAGCAGAGGAAGATGGCCGTAGTGATTGAACCAAATACCATCAGAAAAAAAGAACACGAGAAGCTCGAGAAGTAGCAAGGGCTGGGAGGAGAGCTCAAGAAGAGCTCGAGAAGATGTGGAGGGTGAAGGCAACGGTGGTCCCAGTGGTAGTTGGAGCACAAGGTGCAGTGACCCTCACTACATCTTAACTCCCTACTCTCACCTTCATACTCCCATCTTTTCTTCTCTCTTGTTATCTCGGAATATGCCTCCCCCTCTCCTCCTCCTCCTCTGTTTTCAGTCAACAGAGGAGGCGCAGTGAGGCCAGCAGTGTGTGTTATCACCGACAGACTGCTGGCCAACAGCCCCACTGGTGGTTGTTGTTGACCCAGGCCCTGATGGGTCCAGTGTTGAAATTTTACTGATAATTCTCATGTTTGATTTGGCAAAGACTTTACCTTAAATATGGTCGGAAGTATATAGATATGAAAGGAATATAAAGCAGCATTCCAGGTTTTCAAACACTTGTATTATAACATGTGTCTAAATTTATTTCAGTTTATCTTATCTCAAATGTTATGGAAAGGCTATTGATGACAGCTCCACAACTGAATCTGACGTGTGATGAGGAAGAATTTTGTTTTTTATAAGCTGGGTTTCAATCAATATCAATATAACAATTTAAATGCAAAGTGGACAACAAGTTAGGACACAATAAGATATGTATGTTGAGAGGTGTCCAATGTTCGTATTGTGATGTACTATTTTACCTGTTCTTACAGTCTGACAAATGTCACACTTATCATAATAACAATAACCAATTGAGACATTTTTTAGTAGTACCACCTAAAATAAGCAAAACCACTTTTGTGAAACCTACTGAAATAAAACTTGATTCAAATATTTTAAAAAAGGTTAACTAAATTTTTTTTCTGGGCTTCATGCCAGTGGACCTGTGGTCAATGGACACATTAAGCTGCTTACATGTTTGGAAAGATTGGAGCTCCTAGTATCCACATTGTACCTGCAGAAGAAAAGGATAATAGCAGACTTTAGAGTGTTTCCTTTAGAATGCATCCTGTACAACGTAATAAAACACAAATCCATACAGAAAAATTACAACCGTGGAGAAAAAGAGACACCTTCCTAATTTCCCTTTTGCATTTGACTTGACAAGCAACACACACATGATGGACAGCTCTGGTGGGAGAACAAAGAAAAAAATCATGTATGCTAATTAAATAATACGATATGGTCTACACAGGAGGGATGAGTCAAGAGTTATAAAACAGAAATTTATGGATCTGGAGCAACACTGACACATAACGTACAATAAGGATTGATCTGCAGATGGAAGACTCTCTCTTTTGCTGTCTTTCAGGAAGATGTGTTGCCTCTTCTTCTCTTTTAAAATGTGCTTTCCCCAAAGAAACTTCTGTTTCTGACACAATTAACATCCTTATTTCAGGGTGGATTCTAGGGGGTCCTGAAATCAATGGCCCATGAAGGTTCGTGCTTATTACCATAGGCCAGGTAAACCACTGAGATAGTTATCTTAGCTGTACTATCTCATTCAGTCATCTATTCTCCAGAGGCCAGGCAGCCTTGCAGAAGAAGAGTGATGAAGTTCCTTAATGTACTACTTGTGCTGAAGCTCAGGGGAACAGCTGCTTCTCTGTTAGGTGAACGCAATGCTAAGACAATAAAATAGGATTGTCAAAATTATCTGAAAAACTTTCAACAGTTGAAAGAAGAAAACTCCTCTCTTTATAAATGCTTTTTTCAGACATTCTGTGGCATTGTTCCAAAGTATTATTTCAATGTAAGCGGATAGTTTGAAATGAGGGAATGTTTATGTGCCTGGCTCCTCTGTTTTCCCTTCCATCTTCAGTCTTTAGCAAACTTCTCATCTTTATTTGCAAATATTTCCTTTTTTTCATATTTTCTATTTCATTCCACACCCAGCTTTTTTATTTTGTAAGAAATAAAATCTTGCATGAATTATATATTTAACCTCTTTTCATCTGTCAGGTCATTGCTGCTTTGCAGGCTGGGGTTAGTCGCACTTTTGTGCACATTTTCAGCAACTAGAAGATTTCACCTTTCAAATCGAGTCTCTTACATGCATCTCAGTCTTATAATTCTTCTATTATCTCTCTGTGGGTATGTGATATTGATGAAAATTTTATATAAAGTGTAAGAACTTGACCCTAATCCCTCCACTAACCCGAGCTTGCCAGAGACCTGTTAAAGGTTACAGAATGTTAGAAAGCTTTCCTTCATTCTGACCTGTCAGTGCTTGTAATTCATACTGTGTCTAATATGTTTTTTATTTTAATTGTATTTTCTAGAATTTTTCACAGAATTTTTGGCAATCAAAAAAAAAAAAGTCCTCAGTTTCCCGACACATAATTAAGATTACTTTAGACTGCATTTTTCCAAGGACGTACATTTTGCTAGTTTCAAAACAGAGTAAAGTTTGAGAGTTTGAGAAAGTTTGGATTTTGGTCATCACCGATTATGTCCATTTGCCTACACATACACTCTGAGAAAATAAAGCATGTTACCATGCCTTGTCAGCTTGTCAGTGGGGTAGTACACTCTAAGACAGAAGTTCCAAAATGATATGCCAAGGAACACTAGTGAACCGACGTCTCCTTCACTGTTGGTGCTCAAATATTGAGTTGATAGACAGATTTTGTTTTTATCTCTGTAAATGTGTCAATTATAATAATTACTTTCTTTGGGTTTATTTTTACTTGTTATTTGTTATTGTCATTGTAGAGGATGCACAAAAGTGTGTAACTGTGTGAGGGTGCACTGTGTCCTGTGCATTAGATGGAGGAGTTGTACAGGCAGATAGCGACAGGCAGGAATGATTTCCTGTGTCGTTAAGTGGTGCATTTGGGTAATCTCAGTCTCTTACTGAAGGTGCTCCTGTGACTGGCCAACATGTCATGGAGTGGGTGGAAGGTGTTGTTCAGCATTGTCCTTATCTTGGACAACATCCACTTCTCCGACACCACCTTAAAGCCACCTTAAGTGTTGCTACTCTGATATTCACTGCTTTAAGTAGATGTTTCATGAGCTGTATGACTGATAGTCCAACCCTTAGACATTATGAAGCAAGTATAAAAGGTGGAATTCAGTGATTTAATTTAATCAACATTTCCATTTAATCAAATTTCCATTTCAGCAAATATCACTTGTTGAGCACTCCCTACCTTTCAAAATAAAATTAATTTGTCACCTCCCCAAGCAGTATTGACAAGCATAATAATTACATTGTACTGGTCAAGATGAGAATGTACTGGCCCATACAATGTTTATGTGTGTTATATCTCAAAGTAACGTGAAAGCCAGGACTCTAGTTTTCCTCCAGGGAGACCAAATGTTTTCACTTCATTTGACAGCGTTCTCTTGTGGCTGTAATAATTTTGACTTTTTAAAAAAAGGAGAACGCCAGAGGACATTGTTAAAAATTGTCCATAGGGAGGAGATTAGTGTCATGAATCATGGCATTTGGACCTAAATACAGACTCCGAAAGAGGCCAGAGTAAACTCAAAATACACGTTGAGGACAGGTAACAGATGTTGAGACAAATACTGAATGAATGGTACCTTTGTACATCTTTATTTACACTCTTACAGAGAATGCTTATACTTGGAATTTGCTGGAGCCAGTTTCAGGGTTACCAAAAGTACTGGTACTGTTTTCATTGCACACTTCAGTATTTTATTTCAGAGACTCACTGTTGCCTTTCTAATGTTGACTGGCTCTTCTTCCAGGAGATTGCTATTGTTTGTTCTTAAATCCACCATCCACTTTGCATTGTCCAAATTTTGCCTTGTTTTAACTCTGTTTGGACTGCCCTTGTGTTATTGTTCTCTTGTAGCTAAACGTATACCCTGGATGGAGCTTTGGGGAGCAGGCCATTTGTTCTCTGCCTTTGGCCAGAGCCTTTATTTGGCAGTTTCTAGAGCTTCAGTTATGGGCATCTTGCTGTGCATCTTTTTCATCCAGACCCTGTCTCTCATGGCACCCTTCTGTACTTCAGTTAACCGACTAACATCCTTCTGTGCTTCCTCAATTTTGGCTTCCAGCCTTCTTCTACATGGAGGGTGGGAGCAGTTCCTCTACTTGTAGATGGGGATGGTGCATATAGCAGTGATCAAATCTGCAAGCATCTACTCTGATGAGTGTTTAACAGTGATCTGGGGAGTCATGCCCTCGATGGCTAGACATCATCTAGTTTAATTCCACTGCTTTTTTCTGCCTGAGTTTTCTCACTATATCCATATGAGTCTCCTAGTGATGTTATTGCACTGAGATACTCTCTCAGTGGCTTGGCTGTCATAGTAGTATTCCATCAATAACATAATGTCAGTCATTCTCCATGTATGCCCTGTTCCAGTAGCCTACTTCTAAACACTATGTCATGGTTCCTCATGGCTTCAGCGTTGCATCTCTTGCACATTTTCGTAGGTAGGCTTGGTAGTATGGTGGGCAGACAATAAGTAAACTAAGAATCAAACTGAAAATATCTAACAATAAAGAGACCTTAAGGATCAGCTCCCAGACATCCCCGATGAAAACAAGTCCCAGGTGGGCAGGTGGGCAAGCTTGGCTTTCTGGCAGTCTGTGGTCAGGAGTGGCCTGCTATGGATACAGGAGCTTGTAATGTGGAGCAGTTTCACATGCTAGGAGAGCCCCTGCTTCAGGCAGCACTGGTAGTTTGAATTCACAGAGCTCAGAATCAGATGGTTTCTCTAATTGCCAAGTCTTTGGATAGAGATGTGTGCGCAGCACCCTATAGACACTTTGGCTCTGGCTGGAGCTGCATATGTACCTCTGGACTGGGGCTGTGCAGGGCACATGGGCTCAGTGGGCTGTGGCTGCACCAGGCATGGCAGGTGGATAATAAAGCCCTCTGGGTTAGAAGAGAATTTAAGACTGGCCATCCCAGATATGTTTGGGTTGCTAAGACATCATGTCTAAATATATCTGGTTAGACGTGGTGTCTTATTAGATAACGACTGATTTTTGACCAGGATATATCTCTATCCCAATTCAAAAAAATGTATAGGACTGCACACACACATATATATAGATAGATAGATAGATAGATAGATAGATAGATAGATAGATAGATAGATAGATAGATAGATAGATAGATAGATAGATAGATAGATAGATAGATAGATAGATAGATAGATAGATAGATAGATAGATAGATAGATAGATAGATAGATAGATAGATAATTATATATGTTATAATTATATAATTTAATTTAAAATAATGTTTGAATAAATAAAATTATTTTTTTAAAAGAATTCATAAATGAATTTACAGATGCAGCTTTTATTGTCCAATTCATTATTAAAGCCCAGAATTTCGATGCGTGTGGCTCTTGTGGTCCTCCATAATTGCATGGATGTAATTTCTAATTTCTGTCATTTTTGCTTTCAATTGATGTTATTTCTCTTAGTCGGGAGTATAAAAATTCAATTTTTCAGTGACAATGAGACATCCACTGACTCCTGGATTGATACATACTAGACCACCTTGTTTTCTCCTTCATTCTTAGCAATGGGAAAACTTCCCCCCCTTTAATTGCTGTTTACTCTACTAATCATGTTAACAACAATTTCCTAATCCAAATGAAAATCTAACCACATTATTTTTTTTATAACTTAATTTTAATAAAGGTTTTACATATTTTTTGGATCAGAAAAGGAAAACAAACAAACAAATCAACAATAACAAAACAAGCAGTCGACTGAAAAACACAGCTTTTTCCCTACAAAGCAATTCTGGCAGTGAGAACATGACTTTATATTCATGAATTGACAACACATATGCAGATGTAAGAGCAGCCTAGGAGGGGCATACAGAAGTTTATATCGATGTGAGTAGGCACAAACGGGAAAGAAATTTAAAAGAAAATAATCCCATACTAATAGATTTCAACCACTTGTCCCATCTTGTGGTTTAAATATTAGCTTGCAACCTTAACAAAAAGGTAAGTTTTTCCATTTTATGAATCTCCTCAACAACGCTCAACCAGTCTTCCAGAACAGTGGGGTCAGTACATAGCCACTTACGAGTAATTGCTTTTTTTTGCTGCAGCAGTAAGAATCTTCAGGAGATATGTGTCATTGCTTGTTAATTCTTCAGGTAAGTCTCCTAAATAAAATGTTATGACGGGCCGTTGTTTTGATTTAAAGCCTATAGTCTTTTCTATCTTTGGTATAAGATCTTCCCAAAATTTAGAATGTTTTCGACAAGACCAGAATATGTGGGTATGGTTTGCAACAGTTTCCCCACAGCTCCTCCAGCATGAGGAATTTCCCCCTGTTTGTTGTTTTGATGTTATGAAAAATCGTACCAAGTTTTTCCAACTAAATTCTCACCAGTATGCAGAAGATGAGGTTGAAGTAGCAGTCTCACACATATTGTCCCATTGCTCAGAAGATATAACTGTGGACAACTCTCTCTCCCATCTTTCCTTTATATAATCTTTTGAAATTCCCCTACTTTTTAATATGCCCTGGTAGAGTTTAGAGATAATCGACTTACATCCCTTAAAGTATGTTTGCGAAATCAGATTAATTATTTCATTAGGATGTGTATTAATTTCTTTAGTCACTTTTGAGGACAAATATTGCCGTAATTGTAGGTATCTGAAAAAGTCACTTTTTCCTAGCTCATATGTTTTTTGTAATGTTTGAGAACTTTGAAGGCCATTCTTATCCATTATTTTACAGTATACATTAATGCCTTGATGTGGCCAGTTCTTAAATTGTTAATCCAATTAGTTTAAACTCAGAGTCATAAGCCATCCACTTAAGTACTTGAATGTGGTTCCTTAGATTTAGTTCTTTTACTAACTCAAACCAAATAAGCAATGTAAAAGATGCCAAGGGGTTCAGTTCCTTCTGGCAAGCTGTTGCCAGTTTCTGATCTCCTATCAGGGCTTGTACTGGAATGACCCCACACATATTCTCAATGTCTTTCCATCCACAAGTATCATCACACCATTGTATAACTATTTTGAGTTGAGCAGCAAGGTAGTAATCTCGGAGACTTGGGAGAGAGAAGCCGCCTTTATCTTTATGAATTAATAATGTGCTATATTTAATTCTAGGTTTCCGCCCCCTCCAAATAAATCGAGATATTTGTTTGTCCCAATCATGGAACTGAGATTTGGGGATTTTGATAGGTAGAGACATAAACAGATACAGTAGTCTAGGTAGGACTGACATTTTAATGACCTCCATTCTTGCACTAAAATCAAGAAAGAGTGTTGACCATTGAGTGAGGTCCTCTTTAATCTTTTGGTTGATGGGCTCAAAGTTTTTTTTACACAAGTCATCTAACGATTTAGTCAGCCATACTCCTAAATATCTAATTGCTTTCAGAGACCAATCAGCAGAATTTTTTTTTTTAATCTCACTCGACGGGCTATAGTTAAAACTTAAAATTTGTGTTTTTCCTATGTTGAGTTTGTAACCAGAATACATCCCAAATATTCCTAGCAAATCTAAAAGGGTCTGGATGGACTGGTCTGGATTCGACAAGTACAAGAGGACATCATCAGCATATAATGCTATTTTGTGTTCTCTTGAATTAACTACAACCCCATGAATACTATTATTTTCTCTTATTGCCTGTGCTAAAGGTTCAATGTAAAGAGCGAAAAGAGTCGGAGACAGGGGGGCAACCTTGCCGAGTAGATCTTTCCAACTTTATACGGTCTGTGACTCGTCCATTTATCTTGACTCTCGTGGTAGGCATTGAATATAGTGTCTTAATATTGTTAATGGAGTTTTCAGCAAAACCAAATCTTTCTAGGACCAAAAACAAATACGTCCAGCTGACACAATCAAAGGCCTTTTCGGCATCCAAACTTTATGATTATTTTCTCTTATATTATTGATTATGTGGAGAGAGCATCTTATGTTGTCTTGGGTTTGCCGGCCCCCAACAAATCCAGTTTGATCTTCATCAATCAAATCTGGGATGAAGGAGTTTAGCCTATTAGATATAATTGAGGCATATAGCTTATAATTTTGGTTTAGGACTGATATCGGCCTATATGAGCTGCACAGCATTTTGTTCTTGCCATCTTTAGGTATAATTGTTATGATTGCCTCAGACCATGATGCACTGAAAAAAATGCTTTTTTGGCCCTGTAATTATTATTTCAATTATCTATATAAATTTTACAAAAAAATACAAATTCAGTGCTATTACTTTAACATAGCAGTTTTTCTTGTAGTGCATTACTTGAGGATTGTTTGTAATTATGTGTCCTCAGTTTTGTATGTAAATTGAATCATTCGATCCAAGTAATATTCACTAAACCAATTCATTGGCTTAATTAGTTGATATTTCCAAGTAAAATGTAATGGAGTGACATCAGTGAATATGGCCACCTTCTCTGCATTCGGAGCATGACGTCAAAGCCCCTCCCCACATTTGAGCAGTCTTTCTTCAGACATACCATGGTCCACATTTCGACAGTTGGCAGACTTGACGGAAACGGGAAGAAGTGGAACCATGAATGTAAGTTTTAAGCGGAACAAACTTTGTACGTTCCTGTTGGCTCACCTACTTAAGTCAGTTTCTCCGCACTGAAAGCAGCTGCGCTAGCAAATAGTGTATTTTCCTGCTAGACTTGCTGACTAACTTTCCTGGCAGGAGGTATGTCCAGAATTTCCCACAGCACTTTACAGCTTAGATGGCCACCTAAACAACACACGCCTGCTGCCTTAACTAACATCTTTGTGAATAAAACGACCACGGTCCAGTTTAAAATAATTGCTGCACCGCTGCCATGAGGTGTATTTTGAAAAAAAAAAAAAAAAAAAAAAATGATGTACGCACTCGATTTCACTCAAGTCTTCATATTGACCTGTTTTAAATTTGACACCGAGCTGACATATGTAAAAAAAAAAAAAAAAAAAAAATTAATATCAGTGTGCATCCTTGAGTTAGTAGAAATTAGTTGAAAAGCATATAGATAACCTTTTTTTTTTTTTTTTTTTACAGAACATAGGACCTTCTGACTGCTAATTTGAACTCCACAAGGTAAGATCAAATTAGTAACGATTAGGTTTAACTTGTCACATAATTTCTTTGTGTGGCAGTTTGGTTTAATTTTGAGATGGTTAATTTGTCTGTTTAAGGTGCCACAACATGAGATGGATGTGTAAGATATGTAGCTTTGAGTCAGAGAAGAGGTTGGGATTGTTAAAACACTACAGACTAAAGCATGGAAATGGCGGTCGCAGCCAGTCAGTCCCTTGTCTTCACACTGATTGCCCTTGCTTGTTTAAAACATTTAATGCCCTTAAGACCCATTTGTCTCGACACCATGTGAAGATGGTCACACAAAGTGGACCTCTTTCATTTACTTGTCTACTTTGCTGCTCTTTTTTTTTAATTCAGAGAAGCAGTATTTTGAGCATCTTAACAACCACTTAAGGAAGTTTGAAGTAGTTGCATGTGTCTTCAAAAACTGCAACTTCAGTACAAATATTTATTCCACCTTTGCTACACATAGACACAGAAAACACCAGTCACACACCCTTGAGGATTTTAAAACTGAAGTATTAAAAAGCAAACCTAATGAACCCATGTTTGCTCAGGATGAGACCTGTGTGGAAGAGAGCTTAGAGCTTTGGGATGGGGAACCACAGGAGTTGTCTCAAGATATAAAAGAGAAATTTGGCCATCTATTTTTAAAGTTAGAAAGCATGTTCAATGTCCCAAACAAATGCATTGATGAAATAGTAGATGAGCTTCAGTTTATATCCACCTCTGCATCTGGTCCACCTTTAAGAGATGTGGTGGTGTCCACCTTGAAAAGCCATAATTGTGATCTGGATCCAGCCATTATCTCAGATTTAGTGAAAAATCTTTGTGAGACACACCCTATAAGTACTGCCTTGGGGACAGGTGGCCCTTTCACAACTTATTACAAGAGAAGAGAATTTATGAAGAAGCATTTTTCAGTTGTTGAACCAGAAGAACACATACTTGATAAAAAAAAAAAAAAAAGGGCAAAACCTTCCAGTATGTCCCAATATTGCCCTCCTTGGTACAGGTCCTAAGTAAGTCTTTTCAAGAAAACACATTTGAAGGTGAAAAAAAAACTGAAAATGACTTTAAGTACCAGACATTTCGTGATGGATCTCACTATCAAAACAAGTTTTTCTCTGTAGAGGAGAACAGAGTGAGTCTCATCCTGTACGTTGATGACTTTGAGGTATGTAATCCTCTTGGGACATCTCAAAAAAAGCACAAAGTCACAGCTGTCTATTGGGTGTTGGGAAACATTCCGGTGCAGTTACGTTCCACATTGACATCAATCTACCTTGCAATTCTGTGTAAGGCTGAAGACACCAAGCAGTTTGGATTCCAGCGAGTTTTAGAGCCACTGTTAACAGATATCCAAAGCTTGGAGAAAGATGGTCTTTTTGTTCCAGCGTTAGGGAAAGCCATTAAAGGGACTGTGGTCAGTGTGGTGGCAGATAATTTGGGGGCGCGCTCTGTGGCAGGATTTGTCGAAAGCTTTGCAGGGTCATACATCTGCGTTTTGTGTTGGGAAGCGATCCAAGTTTCAGTCCAATGAAGTGAGATCTGGGTCTTTTCCTCAAAGAACCAAAGATCAACATACACTGCATGTACAGACAGCTGTGTCTAGTCCAGATCACCCTCATTGTTATGGTGTAAAAAAACAGTGTGCATTGTCAGAAAAACTTGAGCATTTTCATGTTACATCTGGTTACCCTCCAGATGTTTTACATGATCTGCTGGAGGGCATTGTTCCAGTGGAACTGGCTTTGGCATTTGATAACTTGATCAAGAAAAATATTTTCTCTCATGGAACTGAATGATGCCATTTCCAATTTCCCATACAAGTGGAGTGATAAAACAAATCGCCCTCATCTCATTCCTGCTAACTTTTCGACTCGAAAATCAGTAGGGGGCAACGCACATGAAAATTGGTGCTTATTACATCTTTTGCCTCTGATTATAGGTTTAAAAGTACCCCAACAAGAGCCTGTATGGCAGATGCTGATGACACTGAAAGACACTGTGGACCTTGTCATGTCTCAAGCCCATACTGAAGAAAGCATTTGCTATCTTGACAGCATCATTTCAGAACACCGAAGCAGATTCCTTGATGTTTTCCCCCAACATAAGCTCATTCCCAAGCACCATTTCCTTGAGCACTATCCTCAGCTCATTCGGGAATCTGGTCCCCTAGCTGCCCTCTGGACAATGAGATTCGAGGCCAAACACAGCTTTTTCAAGAAGGTGGTCAGACACACTGGTTGTTTCAGGAATATTTTGCTGTCCCTTGCAAATAAGCACCAGCTCATGGTTGCATATCATCAATCACATTCTGTCAAACCATCACTTGCAGTCACAAAAACAACAGAGGTCTCTTTAGATGTGCTTAAGGATGATCTAAAAGACCTGGTGAAATGCAGATTCCCTGCTGTTACAGCTGTGCATGTTGCCAATAATGTGTGCAGTTTAGGCACCAACTATGCAGTGGGAATGTTGTTGTGTTGTGGTTCCACTGCAGGACTGCCTGACTTTTCTGAAGTGTTACAGATAATGGTGATTTGTAACAAACTGACTTTTTTCATGAGACAACAAAATACATGGTACAATGAACACCTGAGGAGTTATGAGCTGGAGAACACAAGGAGTGTGCAGTTACTTGAGCAAAGAGAGCTTAAAGATTTTTATCCTTTGGCTTCATACACCCTTGCAGGAAGACACCTGACAACTTTAAAGCACCACATTTGCCTATCCTTTTGAAATGTGAGGAGAGAAGCTTGTGAATAAATGTCTGTGTAGTTCTCTTCTCTGTTGTTGCAGCTTCTTCCTGTTGATATGGCACCCTCAGCGAAACTGCAGATAATTTTTGGGGAGGATGATGTCCACAAACTACTTTTACCTGCAGGCATCCCAAGCACACTTCAGGACCTCAATGATGTCCTTCGAGAGACATTTGATATTACAGGACCATTCACTGTTATGTACCAGGACATGGATTTCAACGGTCAGTTCTTCACTTTGACCTCGATTGAGGAAGTACAAGATAAAGCTAACCTCAAAGTAGTAAAAACTGAACCAGTAATCTTGAGTCTCACTACTGTGGACATGTCAGAAGTCGAATCTCCAGTTCCACTATCTACAGAAGCAAGCTCCTCCTCATCTGTATGCGACACAATCCTGTTGTCCTCCCCAGATGAGAGTGGACCATCCTACAGGTCTAAGCCATGGCCATTTAAGTTTGAAATACCAGACTTCTCTTATGATATAGACCTTGCACTGGAAGCAGGAAAGCAAGCTTATGAAAATGATGGCACACTTTTGAACAACCCAAGCGTAACTAGTAGCATTCTTGAGAAGCTTGCAGAGACTATATTTGGCTTCACAGCATATCCAACTGGTGTCCAGATTTTAGCTGTTGCTGAAGCCTTGGTAGCAAAATACCCATGCCTCAAAGAGCCAGGGTCTTTTAATGGCGTATATGGTTGGCAACAGAGGATAAAGTATAAAATGGGCAACTACAGGGCAAAGTTAAGAGGTCGCCAATTAGCCATTCCAGAGCTTGAGGTGAACACACTGAAGAGACGATGCTCCAGTGAAGAGGGTTCACTTAAAGGCTTTAAAAGGGCAAAAAAAGCTGAAGTCAACTATCTGCCACCACTGTCATTCGGTGAGACTGAGGAAACCTTAGAGATGGAGAGACTAGATTTGCTGAAGGAAATGAAGAAGAAGAACAATGAAAGGGCAATTAATGAGAAAATGGAGAAGTCTTTCGCTATGAGAAGAAAAGAGGTTGTCAAGGATTGCCCCGCAATCCAAGACCTCTTAGAGAGGTGGCCTTCTCTGTTCTGTGAAAATCAGGTAAATCCAGTTCTTGTTCATGCATCAACTAAGTGTATGTGAGATCTCATGAGTCATCTTTGACATGATTTTGTGTTTTTATCTCTCATTTCAGATCCAAGAGGAGTTTAAGCGATCGTGGCTCAAGAGTTTGGAGTCCGCCTTGTAATCGGAAGGTTGCCGGTTCGAGCCCCGGCTCGGACAGTCTCGGTCGTTGTGTCCTTGGGCAAGACACTTCACCTACCGCCTACTGGTGTTGGCCAGAAGGGCCGATGGCGCGATATGGCAGCCTTCTGTCAGTGCGCCCCAGGGCAGCTGTGGCTACAACTGTAGCTTACCTCCACCAGTGTGTGAATGGGTGGATGACTGGGTATGTAAAGCGCTTTGGGGTCCTTAGGCGGGGCTAGTAAAAGCGCTATACAAATACAGGCCATTTACCATTTAAGTGAATAACCACAATTCATCTGGAGCGAACGTTTTTGTCCAGATTGGACGGGTACACCACCAAACTCCTGGAGATATTTCGAAGGAAGGGCGGGACTGCAGGGACCAAAATAAAACCAATGTTGGACTCACTGAATAAGGTAAAATTTTAAATTATTTTAATTACATAATCTAATGGAAAAGATGAGGTCATACACACTGAGAATGTATCACTCTTATTTAAAGGACAAGTTTGTTATTTTACACTTAAAGCTTTGTTTTCAGATTGTTTATGATGAAATCGAACGATTTTGATTGAAATTTGGACACATGCTGCTGGCCCGAGCTTTTTTGGTTTCTGTGGTAGCACACCCCCACCTCCACAATGGCTGCATAGGTGCACTGGAACAATCCTTCCTAAAACGCATAAAACTGTCGTTTACAAAGACGTGAAACTCACCGAGTGGCCAGGGGTGTTCACTGATATGTTCACACACAAATCGCTGCAAAAATGCTTTCCAACAGGTGTTTTACCATTTGTTGTAAAACTGTGGACCTATTTTTTTCAAACGCCTCACATCTGTACATTCTTTCACCAAGAGCTTGAATAATAGAATAGAATAGCGGCGGACTAATACCGTACATCACAGCACATCTAATACAAGTCAATGGAGTTGGACAAAAACTACAATAAAGACCAGTTGGAAAGTGTCTTTTGCAGCGATTTTTGTGTGAACATATCAGTGAACACTCCTGACCACTCGGTGAGTTTCACGTCTTTGTAAACGACAGTTTTATGCGTTTTAGGAAGGATTGTTCCAGTGCACCTATGCAGCCATTGTGGAGGTGGGGGTGTGCTACCACAGAAACCAAAAAAGCTCGGGCCAGCAGCATGTGTCCAAATTTCAATCAAAATTGTTCGATTTCATCATAAACTGAAAACAGGGCTTTAAGTGTAAAATACTGAACTTGTCCTTTAATCTGATCAGTGTCTGTGTTGGCTGAAACTGTTCTCCTGATCCTGACACTGTGGCCACAATTAACAATTTATGCACATGATTGTCTCTACAAGTGTATACAAACCTGTCATCTCTCCCTTAATATGCGCTCAAAAGCAGAGAAATTTACAGAATTTTCAAAGTGACCCTCTGAGTGCAGCGAGATCCCTTCCTGCTGCCCATAGACTCCAATACAATTATTTCCCAAAATATTACTCTTGTGTGTGGGAATTCCTGTCCTTGACTGGTTAATATTGTGATAGGAGGTACTGATATGTTGCGAAAAATTCATTTGCATGTCCAGTGATGAGGCAGAAAACCTTCCTCACTGGGCAGAGACAGTTTCTGGACCCACAGATTATGACATGCACTGGACTCTTGTCTTAACACACATCGTTGAGAAATTCATGTTAAGTTGCACACTTCACAACGTTAGAATGTAGCTGCAGGCTTACATTCTCCATGGGTAACTTTCTGTTTACAGCTGTATGTGCTGTTATGTATGTATGTTACATATGTTATGTTGTGTATTTTCTGCAATAAATTTTCTTTTTGTGTTTAATAGCATCATGTCGATGGCAGAAGGGACATTATCATTCGTTGCTTAGTTGAGTATCTTGGAGAGAGTGGAGAGGAGCTGATCAAAGACCATCAGGTATCTGATGATCATAATGACTGTATTAAAATTATTGTCTAACCTTATAATCTGGTCTTCACTTGTGATGATATATTGAAGGTCAAAGATTCTCTACACTCGTGATGTTTTTTAAAAAAGACTCAAGATTAATATTTTTAATCAGGCTTTTAGCTAATTTCTTAAATCTTTATGCTCTTACCCTTTATTTTTTAAATCATATTTAATCTTTATCTTATCTGCCTTAAACTTTAACTTGCCTTTTGTCTGATTTTTTTCTGACTATTTAACGATCACTTATTAACTTTATTTTATGAGCAAAAGAGTATTTAATTTGATTATACCTTTATAACCTATTTTAATGATTTAATGGTTCTGGTCTACCAACACGCGTGCCGTCCCATGGACAGCTCCAGGCTGGATGGCCCCCAAAAGTGATTTTCTTTGTCTCAGGGTCAGCCTCTGTGAAGCACGTTCTGTAACTTTACGTATGAAAAGTGCCATATGAATATTGTTTGATTTGAGTATACTAAATTGAGTATACCTCTTTTTTATTTTTACATTTTTTTCTCTTAGCCTTTTCTTTTACTTGGAATCTATTCTAGTTATTTCTAATTGTGGTTTGTTTGTTTTCACAGGACGTCAGCCAAGAAGCATTGAAAGAGGACTGCAGTAATCACATGATGAAGATCATCGTAACCCATCCCAATGTGGCACAGGAAAACCAAGATCCTGTGAACGTGTCGGTCATCATTGAGGGGACAGAAATTCTGGAGGACTGCGGAAGTGTGACAAACGCTTGCCTCCTGCTCATGGGTGTCATCTATGCTGTCAACTTAAGTTACCCACTGAAACTGAAATATACGTTTGAGGTATTTCAGAAGCTGTTTCTTGAGCTTGACATCCTTAAAATGTCACCAAAGGTCCAGTCTCTCCACAAGAAACTTTTAGCGTGAGTGTTCCAGTGTTATTTGTGCTTTTGTCCAGCACAATTAATTTGTTTGCATTTTGTCTGTTTTCTGACAGTAATTTCAAGTGTTGCTCAGTTTTATACGAGTTCTTTCTGTCCTGAACATTCTGAGAATGTCTGCAAAGGTAGTGATTGCAACTGTTAATGGACAGAGTTGATGTATGTGTTCTGAAAGTTGAATAGAAGAAAGGGGACAGTGCACACTGAGTTTTTGAATAGCATGTTGTTGTTTTTTTTGTATATGTGTATATGCTCTGTTTTGAAATTTGCGAGCAAGAAGTTCTATGGCCATGTTTTTTGTGGTTATAATGTTATGTAGATATTTTAAATATATCTGTGCCATTTCAACTGTGAAATAAAAGTGTCCCTTAAGCTGCAAATATTTGTTTTGGAATATTGATTTATTATTTAATAGAATAATGAAAATATTTATTCAATTTGATTAATATTAACTAGTACATTCATAATAAATATTACTTAATAATTACATAGAATATAACAAAGAAAAGATGAGTAAGAAACACAAAGAAATATCAGCAATGTTCACTTGGGTTTTGTAATTGGATGCAATGGTATTCTGAGTAAAAGTTACAATCTATAGATGAGTATTGCCAGTGCAATTTACTTGTGTATTTCACATAAAAAATAGATGGTTCTAGTAAGTAAATATTACTTAGAAATAGCCCGAGTAAAGATTACAAGCACTTTCTGTGTGGAAAAAGTTGCCTAGCTTTTTTTAAGTAAATGTCACTCCAATTTTTTTTCAGTGTGGGGGGGTGGACATATTCTCTAATGTCCAGTTCAATGACCTTAACAAAACTGGGAGCACCTCCACCTCAAATGCTTTATACCACTCAGCTGGGAGGCCATCTGTACCTGGTGTTTCGTTATTTTTTAGTTTCTTTAAGGCCATTTCCAATTCTTTTTTCTGAATCTGTTAGGTTAGGCATTCATTTTGACACTCTCCAATTGATGGCAAATCCAATCCAATGACCCTCCAGGTCACTTTGTAATTTCCCAGTTTGGGGATCAAGGACTGAGCATATAGATTGCATCATTTGCTTTTTACAAATTTTTCTAGCAAGTAATTTTGTTGCCCTTGGCTCAGTTTCATATTATGATTGTCTCAAAAATTTGTATTTTTTTCTTCTTCTTCCTGATATATATCAAGAATTTGTTTTTTAATTTTCTGAATTTGTTTCAAGGTCTGGTCAGATTGAGTCTTTTTGTGTCTGCTTTCTAAGTCTTTTAGTGTGTTTTCAAGTCCATTTAGCTTATTCTCTTTAGCTTTCTTCATAGCTGCACTTATATAAATGATATAAATTTGCCCCTAACAACTGCGTTTAAGGTGTCCCATAAAATATTAGGATTTACCTGTCCATTATCATTTATTTGTAGAAAATGTTTTATTTCGGCTTTTATCTCTTTTATAATACTCTTATTGTTAAGCAGGCCTGTATTTAGTCTCCATATAGTTTTTTGGTCTAGTCTCTAGGTTGAATTGAATTGAATTGAATTGAATTGAAATTTATTTCAGTCAACAACAACACAACAAATTATAATTTTACATAAAAGTACTCAAATAGTAACCGAAAAAGGAATAGGCTGAAGCCTTGTGGCTTATACTTATCCTATCCCTTACCCCCATAGAAATAATCAAATCCTTAACCAAGAAAATAAATAGCATTGATAAATAAGTTGTATAACAGTTTGAAAAGAAAACAATGATAAATCAAAAAAATTTTAAACCATCACAAAAAATTTTTAACAAACCAAATTTCTATAACCTTGTGTAATACAAATTTTTAAAATCCTCCTGAAGAATGACAAAGAAAAACACATCTTCAGTTCATCATTAAGTCCATTCCATAATTTAACTCCCAAAACTGACACACATCTATACTTAACATTGGTTCTCACTTTAGGCATTTCAAACTTATAAGACCCCTCAAATCATATTTTCCATCTCTTAGTTGAAACATACTTAAAATACAAATTGGAACATTCTTTTTCATCACACGATATATCATTTCTAAAGTTTTAGAATATATAATGTCCATGAATTTTAACATAGATGATCCTACAAAAAACTGGTTGGTGGACTCCCTATATCCAACTTTATTTATTATTCTAATAGCTCTTTTTTGCAATTTAAATATTGAATCCAAATATGTTTTGTATGTGTTCCCCCAAATTTCTACACAGTAGGTCATATAAGGCAAACAAAGGGAAGTATACAATAAATAAAGACAGTTCTTATTCAAAAAATCTTTTGTTTTATAAAGAATAGAAATAGACTTGGATAATTTCCGTTTCACATGTTCTATGTGGGGCTTCCAACAAAGTTTATCATCAATAATTACTCCTAAAATTTTGTCTCATATACTCTTTCAATTTCAACATTATTTAAATTCAATTTTACTTTAATATTACTTTTACTACCTCCAAACAACATAAATTTTGTTTTACTTTCATTCAATGATAGTTTATTAAATACAAACCATCTATTTAACTTCATGAGTTCTGTTTCCACTGTTTTCAGTAATTTCTTTATGTCTTTTCCAGAGCAAAATAAGTTTGTATCATCAGCAAACATCACATATTTTAAAATATCACTAGCTGTACAAATATCATTTATATAAAGTAAAAATAACTTAGGTCCCAAAACAGATCCTTATGCGGAACTCCACAAGTTACTTTTCTAAGTTTAGATTTCATGTTATTAATACTCACATATTGGAACCTATTATTCAAGTAACTATTTAACCAAAACTGTACAACACCTCTTAAACCATACCTTTCACACTTCTGTAAAAGTAAAGAATGATGTATCGTATCAAAAGCTTTACGTAAATCAATAAACACACCTATTCCAAACTGTTTTCATCCACAGCCGTTGCAATATTTTCAATAAATTCCATCACAGCTAGAGATGTTGAGCGATTTCTTCTGAACCCATACTGATGATCATTCAATAAATCATATTTATCAATAAAAGAATCTAATTTGTTTGCAAATAGTTTTTCAAGAATCTTTGAAAACTGAGGCAGTAAAGATACCGGTCTATAGTTTGACACAATCTGTTTATCACCAGTTTTATATAGTGGGATCACTTTGGCAATTTTCATTTTATCTGGAAAAATTCCAGTTTGAAATGATTTATTACAAATATATGTTAAAGGTTGAAGGACACTATGAAGAACTTCTTTAATTAGCGACATGTCAAGGTCATCACAATCCATGGATTTTTTACTCTTGAATTTGCTCACCACTTCTACAATGTCACTCTCACAGACTCCACCAAGAAACATTGAGTTACATTTACAAGAAGTAGAATCTACTCATCATTTCCTCCTGGTACAGAAATCTCTTTTGCCAAGTTGGGACCTACATTAACAAAGTAATCATTAAATTCATTAACTATGCTCTCAATATTCTCAATCACTACATTACCTCTTTTTACAATACGTGTTGGAGAACATATATTATGTTGATTTTTATTATCCTATTTAATACACTCCAGGTAGCCTTAATATTATTTTTATGTTTTTGAAGCAGCTGTTCATAATATCTTTTCTTTTCATATCGCATAATAGATGTTAATTTATTTCGATATTTTTTATATTTGTCTTCATTTTCCTTTGTTCTGTGTGTCAACAAAATCCTGTATAACCTATTTTTCTTTTTACAGGCTCTTTCCAGACCTTGTGTAAACCATGGTTTTTCTTTTTAGAATTTTTGGAAAACTTTTTAATTGGACAATGGCTGTCATAGATTGACAAAAATATATCCAAAAATGCATTGTATGCATCATTAGTGTCTTCCACATAAACTTTTTGCCAGTCATAATTTTCTAAGTCTGTTTTAAAAGCCGCAATTTGTTCTGGTGTTTTTATTCTACCACTGTAATCAATTTGCTTTTCCTCTTGAAAATGAAGTTGATTGTTCATTTCAAACACTGAAAAGACAGGCAAGTGATCACTTACATCTGTGACTAACAGTCCACTAAGTATCTTGCCGTCGATCTTATTAACAAAAATATTGTCGATCAAAGTAGCACTATCCATCATTATTCTGCTCGGCTTTAGAATCAACGGATGGAATCCAAAACTAAACATTGTATCAATAAATTCTGAAGTCTTATTATGGTCGTTTGCCTTCAATAAATCAATGTTAAAATCACCACACAAAAAAGTCACCTTCTCTTTGTGATTTTCTAATATTACAGAAATTTCTTTGGTAAACTGATCTATACAGGATGCAGGTGTACGATAAATGCAGCTAACTAATATGTTTTTCGATCTTTCACACTGAATTTCAATGGTTAAACATTCCATCAAGTTATCAATCACAGCAGTCATATTATTAACAACTTTACATTTAAGATACGAAAAAACAAACATAGCAACACCTCCTCCTCTTCTATTCTTCCTATTTTGCCAAAACATTTCATAGCCCTCTAGTCCATCTTGCAATTCTTTGTCGTCATTCAACCATGTTTCTGAAATTGCTACCACTGCAAACTTATTTTGGAATTGATCAAGATACGCTTTAATTTTAGAAAAATTACTGTAAAGACTCCGACTGTTAAAGTGGATTAATGAAAAACCTTTTATCTTGGGATCCAACTCTTCCCCATTATAATATTCACATGTTATATCAACATTCTGATAGAGGTGGATATCTGGATCAATACTACTGTCCAACTCATAAAATTTATAATCATGAGATCCAAAATATTCCATTTTTTTTTGTTCACACATTCACATGCATTTTTTTCTCACACTTATCAGATGTTGTTCATATCACAGTCAGCAACACAATTCTTTTCCACACTGAACTCTATTTCTTTTGTTTAAATCTCTCAAGATCTGCAATGTCTCTGACAACAATTACTTTAGCTTGTTCTGGTGTCCCATTAAGTCTTATGAATACCTTACAGTTCCTGGTCCAGGTATCTTGGATGTGCCTTTCCTTCTTCAATAGTCTTGCCTGTCGTGCAATTTCAGCATTTCTCTTGGTGAGATGCTCATTCACATATACGCCGGTTCCCTTTAACTTCTTTCCCATCTTTAACAGTTCAACTTTATAGGTTAATTGTTAGATAAATTGGTGAATGGTCTGACATATTCCTAGTGCCTATGTCACAACTTTTTACCCTATGTCTATCATTTCTAAAGACAAAGAAAGGGTCTATGCTTGAATATGCTGCATGGGGGGGTAAGTAAAATCTCTATGCTTTGGATGCATTTCTTGCCAAATATCCAATAAACCCAAGTCATCCAGGCCCTTTCTTAGCAGTTTACTCTGTGAAGTCACTATCCTCTTATTATTAGAGGTATCATCCTTATGCATGATTGTATTAAAGTCCCCTGCACATACTAACACACCCTGAGATTCCGAGGAGATCAATTCAAGGATTTTCTTAAGAAATTTCAAATCATAATTTGGTGGTAAGTAGACTGAGAGAAGAGTTACCATTTTGCCCTCTATTTTACCTTGAATTAACACATATCTGCCTTCATTATCCTTTACTTGTTTGGTAAGTTCAAAATGTAGGGAGTTGTGTATCAATACCACAACTCCTCTTTTGTTACCTGTTTTAAAAGAGCTGTAAAATGTATTTGTGAATCCAAACTGCTTTAATTTCTCATGCTCTGCTTGAGATAAATGAGTTTCTTGGAGAAACATAATCTGTTATTTTTTCCCGCTTTATCTTAGACATAACTCTACTCCTCTTAACAGGGTTGTTAAGTCCATTTACATTCCATGCAGCTGCTCTAAAGTCACAGTTACTCATACCGGTATTTCCAACCACTTATGTCGACGCTCTGAAGTTAGAACTATATTTAGAACTATAAGAACAAAATAACCACAGAAACTGAACATATGTTACCCTGACTTCCACTCCTGGGGCTTTACATTGCCCTGTCATTCTGTAGTGTCCATTCTCACAATATTGGAGAAAAAATCCTACCATATGTATGAGCTCCATCGCTGCATCCAGCAGCTTTCTCTCTTCTCTGAACATTTTAAGCATCTCTCTCAGTCGTGATCAACATAGTCTGTTTTACATGACACAGGTCTAACACAAAAAACTGGTATAAAGTAAAAAGTAAATACTTTACGGGAGCAATGTGTTCAATGCCAGCATGTGGTAGAGGCATTTCCTTATAAATCTTCAATAAAGTGTAATAGAGAGATTAAACACCTCTTCCTCTATTATAATAAACTGAGATTAGCAAACAGTACTTACAGAGCAAAAACGGGCATTTTGGCCACTTAGTCGAGTGAGGCTTAACATAAGATAGTTTATACTTGTTGTCTGAGAAATCCACGAAGCCTTCCACGGACACGTTCGGAGTGTGAGCTATCCGTTTTCTCCCAGTGTGCGCTTCGGGTGAGAACTTGTTCCCAGTTGACGTCCCCACAGCGTGGCATCTCCACAGCGTAACCCCGCTTCTTCATATCCTCTGCCGCTTCTGATGCACTCTTGTACAGGCGTGGACCACTCGCCCAATGAATTCTCATTTTAGCTGGGTATGGTGTCTGGAAACATATTTTTTGTTCTTCTTAATGTCCCTGTATTCTTTGAGCTTGTTGTTAATCTCAGTCGGTAAGTCGTGTGTAAATGTGATAGTTTTGCCCTCATAAGAAATTTTCTTAGCCCAAGCTGCTCTCAGAATTTTGTCTTTTATGTCGTACCTCTGCAAATTAACCAGAGTAGACCTTGCAATCGCTGTGTCTTGCGGCTTTGGCCCCAGTGATCGGTGAGCACGCTGAATCTGCAAATCCTCATCTTCGGGAAGGGCAAGTTCTTTCTTTATGAAGCGGTTAATGAATGCCATCATATCATCCCCTCAGCACCTTCTTTGATTCCATATATACGGAGATTGTTGCGACGCGATCTTCCTTCCAGGTCCGTGACTTTGGTCTGGAGAGTTTCCTCTGGTCCAGATAATGAATTGGCGCATCTCTCAGGTCCGCATTCACTGTCTCAAGTTTGTTCACACGTTGTTCTGCTTCAGTTAACCTTGTGGCGTGGTTACGGATATCCACAATGGCATCTTGTAGCTTCTGGTTCATCTCGGCCTTTAGGTTATTCAGATCTTCTTTGATTTTTTTCCTCATCTCTCGGATATTATCGCTCAAATTTTCTATTGCTTTAGCCATTGTTAGCTCGTTTTCCTCGTTTTGCTCCGTGTTCCTCTTCATGCTAGCTTCGTTGTCGTCGTCCTGTAAGGTGTCTTTTGCCTCTCCGTAACTTTTGGAGCCCCCCTGTGTCTTTTTACATCTGCCTCCACGCATTGTATATCATCGTCAGTATGAATACGTCTATTGTATCAAGTTTGTGGAGTTTTCCTCACTTATGATCAGGAGCGGTCAAAAAGTTAATCCGTCGTCTTGGAGCGCTCACCGGAAGTCCCCCTAATAACATTATTCTATCATTTATTTATTTGGTGCCTAAAGTTATCCGTCTTTTTAGCAACATTTAGTAATTTTACAATGTCTACTTGTGGTAGAGCTCATGCTTTCCTTCCTTAGCTACTAAATTTAGTGAAGACTATATAAATATAAAGTATAATATTGGATGGATTAATGTGAATTTAATTGCAAACATCTGTAGTCATCATAAAACCAGCTGACTTTGCTGAGCTCTACATATTTTACAACCGTGTACATACATCCTCTCCACCTGACAAAGATAGAGTTGGTAGTTTGAGTATCATCTGAATAAATATCATGTTTTTATTCTTGTCACATCAGCTGATAAGGAATACAAATTATGAAGATACACTGGATGATGAGTATAATTACAGTTCTCACTGAAATTACTTTGCCTGCTGGTCGTTTTTTTATTTTATTTTTATTTATTTATTTATTTATTTATAATAAGCATAGTGTGGGGCTTTGAAAAAGGAACTAAAAGCAGGTGACTATTTAGTGTTCGCTGCCATTTGAAAGAGTCACTGCATACACTTCCTCCCCACACTTACATACATACATACATACATACATACATACATACATATACACTTTTATTAAATCACAGTCCTGAGTGTATCACCAGTATCTTTCAATCTCACTACTTCCTGCAACTCAAAGCTCTGTGGATGATTGCCAAATGAAATTTAAGTAAGGACGAGCAATAGAGTTGCCAGAAACTCGAATGACTTTCTTTTAATTGAAAGGCAGCTGGATGGAAAGGAAGATGAACACTGAAAACTGTGTTTGAACGTGTCAGTTGCCTTTATATGTCTCACTTTATTCATTTTCTTTCTTTTTTCTAAATGATGGGATTAAGATCAGATGGATGATTTGTCTGCTGTATCTTTGTACCCCTGAGATTCTGTTATGACAAAAAAAATGTCTTCACATGTCTTCACAACAAGACATTTATACATACTCGTCTGCCTCAGCAGTAAGAAAACCATGCAAAATGAGAAGCAGGGTAATTTAAGCTGATTCATACAGTCATCATGGTGGTGATTAGTGCAGTTGAATCACATTACTGTTATGCAAGTGACAGGCAGTGAAAATCAACACCGTAATGAAGGTAATGTTTTTTACCATCCAAAAGATCCAAGACAGGCTCTAACAAAGTTTATTTGGGGGCAAGAAAACCGTAATAGTTTTACATGTGGAGCCCTTTAGGAATTATGAATTGTTAGTGAGCAGTTCCTGATCACTCTTGAGAATTTCTAAGCTTGTACATATAGATGCATGACTACGAGACATTATGTCTAGCATTTACACCGCAGAGTCTGGACCATGAAATTTTTTGAAACTGAAGTCTTTATTGAACCTTCTGACAAAATAAAAAAAAAATTATTTAGTATCATTTTTGCTTACTTACTGCATTTTTGTGCTCACAGTTGCACTGCTTATGTCTGTATACATCAGGATTTTCAGGAAAAAAAACCCCAAAATGATTATGTAGAGGTCTCAAAAATACTTATCATCAAATATGACACCCTTGGCGCTACACAGTTAAGCAATGAAACCTGGACATGATGTTTTTAAAAAATACTACCAGTTCACTACCAAGGATGCCAATCCCAAATGTGACTGACAAATGATTTATTGATAATGGTTTGGGGAAGGTTTCATCAAGGTCAGCAGTGCCATAAAAGTGTCAGATCCCCAAAGACAGCAGAATGAATTTACGCATATGTGGCAGGTGGTTGTGAAGGTATTTCATATGAAGTTTAATTATGTCGCGGGAAGAAATAATAAGTCAACACTAGACAGCAAGAAAGATGAATTTAGTGCTGAAAGCTTGTAATAAGTAGTGACAGCTGAGAATTAAAGGTAGATGGGAGGAACCAGTTTCTAATTTAGATGAAATTGATGCCACTGTGATAACCTTTATATTGCACATTTTAATTCACAGGAAGAGATGGGTTTGGGAAATGGGGTCACAACACCGAAAGTTCTGAAGAGCAGGTTGAAACTGGAATAGAAGACTGAAATGAGTCAAATTTCTAAATGTAGTCACATTAGATGATGACAAAGAAGGCGTTTGCTTCTGCCTCAGATCGTTATGTTGATCAAGGCCACGCTGTCTGCATGAATGGAGATAGATATCTCAGGTATTACAGTTGGTCTATTTAAGCTGATGATCACATTGGTGATTTAGACAACTTATCAAGTTTAATTGTGATAATAAGAAATGTTGTGGATGAGAGAGAGAGAGTAATAATGAAGCAATGGACCGGAAATATGATACAAAGGGCCAGTGTCAAGTGTCTCAAAGGGAAGCACATTGGTGTCGGACAGGGCAAGGCTGTGTTGAGAAAGTTAATGAAGAGGCACGCGGAACTGTTAACTTATCACTAACTGAAGGTTGCTAATGTGTAAAAGCCAAATAGTGAGACTAGCATTGTTGTAACAGAGAGAAGTGCAGAAGAATTTTTAAAAATGAGTGTAGAGGTGAACAAAAGTGGCATTCCTAATCTGAATCTGCCACGCTTCTTAATGATTTCTTGTTGAGATGACACAATGCCTTAAAAATAGTGTATAATAAAGTATCAGACGTTTAACCATATCACCTCTGGGTACATGCAAATGCCATTACTCAAGCATTTCATGTGTTGCTGACGAGCAACAGCAACAAACAGAATGCTATCTGCATTTCTTGCATACAAATATGTGTAATCTTAAGAAAGGAACAAGATCTCTTGGTGTAGAGAACAAACTCCAGTTTTCACTCAGAGCAGTATTAAAGTAGTTTGACCATATAAACTGTTGAATACAACAATGACTGTGAGGAGCTAATGTTGAGATTTTCTGTTAATGATGTGGCTTCTGCAATTCATTTAGCTATAGATGGAAGAGAAGATCCAGGTCTGGAAATACACTGGCCAGACCAGTATAGTCCTGAAAACTGGATGTTGAAATCGGGAAAACAGCTGATGGGCCCCACTCAATTTCTCCTCTGAGGATAAAATGAGTGTAACTGAGTGTTACCAGGGCAACAGTTATGAACCTTTCCATATCAGAAAACATCATGTGCACACTTCAGATCACCTGTAATAACATCCGTGGTAAAAGGTAAATGGACTGGTTCTTACATAGCACTTTTCTACCCTACCTGAGCACTCAAAGGTAGTGCTTCACACCCATTCATACAAGCCTTTTTTTCTATGTAAGTGCTTTCTTTCTAATATTCACACACAATCTAGATACATCAGAGAGCAAATTGAGGTTAGTATCTTGCACGCAGTCAGCAATCTAACCACCAACCTTGCGATTAGTAGATGACCTACCAGAACAAAGAATGTGAAAGAAAGCCATAGATTAATAATTACTAATGATTAAATGCAGAGTGGTGTATAAACAAAAGTGAAAAAAGGTAAGTGAAGAAGCATCATGGGAATCCCCCACCAGCCTAAGCCTATTGGAGTGTAACTAAGAGAGGATTCAGGGTCACCGGATCCCGCCCTAATTAGATGCTTTGTCAAAAAGGAAAGTTTTAAGCCTCATCTTAAAAGTAGAGAGGGTGTCTGTCTCACAAATCCAAAATGGGTGCTGGTCTGACAGAAGACAGACATGGAAGGTCAACGCTTTGCCTTCCATTCTACTTTTAAATACCCTGGGAACCACAAGTAAACCAGCTGGGGTGATACGGTACTATGAGGTCTTTAAGTTAAGATGTAGCCTGATTATTCAAGCTCTTTGTGTAATAAGAAGGATTTTATTTGATTGATTTGATTCTGGATTTAACAAGGAACAAATGAAAAGAAGCCAGTATGGGCGAATCAAGCATTTTGGATCAACTGAAGGCTTTTATGCCATTCTGATAATAATTACTTTTAGTACTTCAGCCTAAAAGTAATAAATACATGAACTCATGTGGACCTGCTCTAATTACCTATATCTATAATAACCAGTGATTGCAACATCTGTGTGCTCACTTTGATAGAACTTTATGCTGTTAAGAATTGAGCTGGTGTTTGTTTACTGCACTGGCCAGGCAGTTTTTTCATAAGTTTTGTTGCTGAGGCATGTAGTTTCTCTCTTCTTCAATGGTATATCTAAGTTACTTATGTCTACTCCCATCCTTTATATCAGATCTAAGAGGTGTTGAAGGAGCTGTATTGCTAAATATAGCTACGATTGCTTGTGTCCTCCTAGGCAAAGGCCATATATAGAGGCCAAGTGACTTATACTCATCTTTATGGATTAGCTTAGGGGCTGGAAGCTTGGTGACTCACTAGGTGTGTCAGTTAAGGGACACGAGCAGCTAGATGTTAAAACGGTTTACCTTGATTGCATGTTGTGCATTCATCACAAATTAAAATGAAAGCCTTTGATGGCATCTCCTTTCATCTCGCTGTGGCCTTTATATTCCTCCCTCACCTATGTAATACATTATGACATGCTGACCAAACAGCACTGAATGTGTCTGTGCAGAGCCTGTTTTTGATAAGATAAGATAAGATAAGATAATTCTTTATTGTCATTGCACAGTCATACATAGTACAGTAGTACAATGAAATTGGAAAAACTGTCCTACGTCGGTACTACATATAACACAACACGACACGATATGACACATCACAACGCAACACAAACAACACAACACAGTATATTAACTTAGAAATAAAAAAGAAGAATAAGTGTTTTGTGTATTGCACACTGTTATTATTGCACATTAATTATTATTGCACCTTGTTATAAATATAAATATTATTATTGTTATTGTTTTAAACATTGTTACCTCCCCCTAAAAAAAGTCCAGGCAGGTAGCCAATCAGGTCAGCTATTTGCATTGATTAGGGCTATTGCCCTGTTGTAAAAGCTGTCCTTGAGTCTGTTTGTTCGGGACCTCAGCAGCCTGAACCTCCTGCCAGACGGCAGCAGCTTAAACACCCGGTGTCCTGGGTGTGTGCAGTCTCGTAGGATGCTGCGATGGTAAAACATCTTGCATTACAGTTTATTCACCACTAAAGCATACTGTATTTGCACATAAAAACCATAATCACTAAGCCAGGTCTCCACGGCTCTACTCCGTTTGTACATACATGTGCGGGGATGGACAGGTGCCGGTGCCAGCCCGTTACAATGGTGAGGTCTCTCTCGGAACAGACACATGACATACTCACACACACTAGGAGACTCCCCCCAACCCAACTACTACAATAGTAGGGCAACACCCCCTAGCAGTGCTATACCACAATAATAAGGGTTGTTACACTGTGATGCTATGATTATTTCAGCCACTGGTTAGATTTCTGGCGGTGGTTCATACTTGTGCAGGGGCCTGTCCTTCCATGATGGTTCCTCCTCTCCCTCCTCTTTCTTGGGTTTATGCTGCCTGACGTATTCACTGAGCACGTGGTTGGATGGGACCATCTTGGTGATGTACTTCTGGATGTTCGCTGCCTCATCCTGGACTGTGGTGCTGACACTCACCAGTCCCCGGCCTCCTTCCTTCTGCTAGCATACAGCCTCAGGGTGCTGGATGTGGGGTGAAACCCTCCATGCATGGTCAGGAGCTTCTTGGTCTTGATGTCAGTGGCTTCTATCTCCTCCTTTGGCCAGCTTATTATCCCAGCAGGGTACCACAGGGCGTAGGTGTTGATAGCCCGGATCTTGTTCTTACCGTTCAGCTGACTTCTAAAGGACTTGCCTGACCCTCTGCAGGTACCTGGTGGTTGCAGCTTTCCTTGCAGCCTCTTCGTGGTTCCCATTTCCCTGTGGGATTTCCAGGTACTTTTTGCTGTCCTCAATGTCTGCAATGTTGCCTTCTGGTAGTTCGATCCCCTCAGTTCTGACTACCTTCCCTTTTTTTGTTACCATCAGACTACACTTCTCAAATCCGAATGGCATTCCAGTGTCTTTCTGAATTTCAATTCAGAATTCTGAATTGAAATTTATGAAACATTTACATAACATCCACAACCCCATAAAAGTAAAACTTTTTTAAAATCAAAGTTGACTGGATATTCCACCTGTGCAGTTTCTATGTCCCACTGACCACTGAAATGATAAATTAAAATGTACCAATGTTCATATGACTGCTGAGTGAGAGGGCTTGTTTCTAGAAGTACTTTTGGTAGAAGTAATCAATTTGAATTAAGCTGATGTTCTTTATTAACACGCCCCCAGTTCCACCAATTCCACCAGCCTTGGGATGGCTGTAGCTCAGGCGGTAGAGCAGGTCATCTACTGATCAGAAGGTTGGTGGTTTGATTCCTGGCTTCCCCTAGTCTGCATGCCAAATATCCTTGGGCAAGATACTAAACCCAAATTGCTCTCCGATGCATCCATCGGAGTATGAATGCGTGTGTGAATGTTAGTTAGAAAGCACTAAGAAAATGTGCTTGTGTGAATGGGTGAATGCACAAGTTGTGTAAAGCACTTTGAGTGCTCAGAAGAGTAGAAAAGCACTGAATCAGTCCATTTACCACCTTTATACTACAGTAGCATTATTCTGTTTAGCGGTTGAAAGGATGTGACATCTGTTTATATAGAGTTGATTGTTGTTGGCTAAGTCCACAAAGAGCAGTAAACCTCAAACTACAGCTCATCTGACCACATCCATTACACACATTTATTTCTAAATGACACATTTCCTCCATCTCCCCCACTACACCAATATTTAGGGTTTCCCCGCATGCAAAATCACACTTTGAGCCCTGGATAGGCTCATCACCACTGTAGGAGATTTATTACTCGCAGGTTCATTAACAAAACCGTAATCGACAGTGCTACATGTTTCTATGAGACTCTCTGCGTCTACTTATATTGTTGGAAACATTACTACATTTTATTCTTTATTCATTTTTTTTTATTCTTTTCCTAGATTGCAGACATTTTTGTTTCATTAGTGCGCTGTTTGAGTACCCTGCACATTGTACCTCATATTTTTTTGGCTGTTTGCTTGGTAATTTTTTAAGTGATTTTAAGTGACAAAAATATTTTCATGTTTATTATTATTCAAACATCTTTTTTCTATTTAATCATAAACTGAACATAAAAAGTGTGCACAGGTGTCCATCAAGGATATGTTATAAACACTTGGTAGAGCTCTGCAGTTCAGGGACAATGTTCATTACAGTGAAAATAATTTTAAATGTACATTTGGAAAACAAATTATTTGTAAAGCTGAGTCCTCTTTACTTAAGTGAAGCCACATGCTCTCAGTGGGAGTTTGGTACAGGTCCAAATAATTTCTTGGCCTCCTTGAAGTATGGGGATTAAGGTAACTATGTACAGCACACTAAAACTTATGATGCATGACACTTAGTCAGGCATTAAACAGAGTAAGAGTGGATGAGTTGCAATTTGCATTACTTAATATTTCAACATTAACGGTTTACCTTGTGAAGAGATTAAGACTCCTCACTAAGCAGGGCGGCTGCAGTCCCATAGGAGGAAGCTTTAAACTGAAAAACGTTATGTAGGGAGAGTAACACTGAAATTAATTTCTGAATTATTTCTAGCACAGAAAAGGAATTAATGATTCACACACCGCACATCTTCAATTTACCTTATTTATTAATTTTTCACGAACAGCTACCCTTCCTACCCAATGTCACTGCAAAACATGTAGATGAGTTTATTGGTCATTTTCTGACATTTGCATATTGTTTTCATTTGTTTTGCTCATTTTCTTCTGGAATCTGCTTGCGTGACACAAGACACTGACTGGATCCACTGTGAGAGGACAAATTCAGTTACTTGGCAGGAGTTTCCAGCAAAAGTCAGAAGTACCTACTTCAAAGTACAAATACATTATTTGGGGCAGAAGATGTCCACCTGTAACCATGACTTAAGTCGTGCAGGAGGGGATCTCAGGATCCAGACACCAGTGGATAGTTCCTGCATTTTTAAAAGTCTTGCATAAATTTGCATTTCAAATTTTTAGTTTGTTGTTGCTAGAAGATTGTAGTGATTAAGAAACCAGATTATAAAGTGCATGTTGATCATTTCTGGCTAATGAATTGGAAAGAAAATGTAAAGAACCATAGCACAAAGTAGATGCAGTGTAAAGGAAGGTGTATGGATGTAAATAATGTCATAGTCCTATATGTCAATGGACTGATTGCACTCAGTCCAGACATATACTGAAAACCTGTCCAACAAGCAGCCTAGACAGGTGCTTACTTTCACAGCCTCCCAGTGACCTGAAAAACTAAGACCTTATTGATTATTTTTTGTTAAATGAATAGCAAATTTCCAACACTGTTTTGGATTTCTAATAATTCAATTCAATTCTGTACAATTCAGTTTTTTTATACAGTGTGAAATCACAACAGTTGTCTCAAGGTGTTTTATATTGTAAGGTAATAATTACAGTACTACAGAGAAAACAGAAAACCCTAACAATCAGATGGCCTCCTTATGAGCAAGCACTTTGGTGACAGTCGGAAAGAAAAACTCCCTTTAAACAGGAAGAAACCTCCAGCAGAACCAGGCTCAGGCAGGGGTAGGCAGGGGTGAGGGAAGAAGACAGGGCCAAGATAAAATGTGGAAGACAGCGAGAGATTAATAACAACTACTGGTTAAATGCAAAGTGGTGTAAAACGCATAGTGAGTGACAAAAGCTGGAAGCTGAAGGCTCTGCCTCCTATTCTACTTTTAAATACCCAAATAAATCAGCAGTCTGAGAATGAAGTGACCTATTCAGGTGATACAGTATTAGGAGGTCTTTAAGAAAAGATGGGGCGTGAAGGGGGAAATATGCTCTCTCTGTCTAGGCCATGTGTCTGTCATGACTCTCACTGGAGCATTTTGGATCAACTCACAGCTTTGCAGGGATTTTTTTAGGACATCCTGATAATAATGAATTATTGTAGTTCAGCCTAGAAGTAATGCATACGTGACCTTATTTTTCAGTATCACTCTGAGACAGGATGTTTCTAATTTTAGAGATGCTGTGCCAATGAAGGAAAGCAATCCTACATATTTGTTTAATATTTGCATTGAAGGACATTTCAAAAATGGTCAAAAATGACTTATATTGTTACTGGAGGTCAAGAAAATGCAATCCAGTGTAAGCATCTGGTTAGACACAAGATCTTTAGAAATTTGATGTTTAATTAGATGCTACCCTCAGCTTATCTGAATTTAGAAGCAGAAAATTAGGTGATCCAGACCAACTAGGCTTTATGTCTTTGAGACATTACTGCAGTTTAACTAACTGGTTTGTGTTGTCTTGCTTTATGGATATATAAAGCTGGGTATCATCGGCAAAGCAGTGAAAATATATGGTACTCCTTCTAATGGTACTCCCTCGGGCAGGGATCGTCAACCTTTAACATCAAAAGTTGTTGAAGCTCCTCCTGCCAAGGGAGACAGATGGGCAGGTGGCAGGTGTAACTGGGAGATGATAAATCACTATATAAAGTATATGTATTAATAGTCATGGTTAACCCTACTCTGTGGCTCGTGAGCCACGGGTTGCTGACCTCTAGCCTAGGGGAAGGGTTCATAATGTGAACATAACTGGTCCTAGCATAGAGCCTTGTGGAACTTTGTAATTCACCTCTGTGTGTGAAGAAGACTCCCCATTTACATGAACAAATTATAGTGTGTTACATAGAAATGATTCAAACTTTAATACCTAAAGTATGCTCTAATCTCTGTAATATAATATTATGGTCAACAGTATCAAAAACTGCACAAATTACACATATACCTATTATAATCTTGCTAAATGAAGAAGCAAGACTCTGTAGGAGTGTTTTAAGTGTAGACAGCATGTCAGGAGTGGCAGCACCAGGAGAGCAGCTAGTCAGTTACAGAAGTGTATGCCTCTTATAAGAGTAAATCAAAGAAAAATGCCAGGTGAAACAATGAGGTATGGTGTGAAAGGTGGCCTCTACTCAGCATCTTCAGAAAAGCTTCCATTGAAAACAGAATGCAGTCAAACAGAAGGTGACAGCCTCCTTGAACCAGAAAATTAATCAGAACCAGCAGATGGATACGCTGCTGTATTATCATTCTGCCCTGGTGACAAAATTTGTCGCAACATACTCAGCAAAACTCACAAAAAGGGAACATGGAGGCAAACCTGTCTCTCAGTTGTAGCTTTGCAGATTGATGACAAGAGGACTGAATCGGTCTAGTAGTTACAAAACAGTGGGGTGGAACATGGAAGAGCCTCATGCTCTGTTGCTGTTCAGGCTAAAGAGTGATTTACAACATGCACTGTAAGGAGTAGAGCACTGGGCAGTGGAGATAGAAGCTGGATAAATGTGTTGTCCAGAGACCAAGGATTCACGACAGCCACAACCAGAGGCCATCATCCACACACTTCTGGACTTGTTCAAATGAATATCCAAAGCTTGAATGTGCCCACATGGAAGAAGAATTGATACTTCAGCTACAAGGAGCAGTACGCGCCATGGAGAAAGAGGCTAGAGGCCAAGATCAAGGCAACAGGAAGGGAAGGTAGCCAACTATTGTAGCTGCAGAAAGGTGTGATGAAGAAAGGGATGCCTTAGGCCTTGAAAACTGCCAAGCAAAGACTCACAGCCTTGGCTGGCCACCTGAAAAGGTATGCCAGACAGATAGATGTACACTCAGTGACAGGGGAACAATATGACAAGAGCCCCACCAAGGCTGGGGACAGAGCAATATCGAAAGAGCATATGGGAGAAGGATGCAGCCCATAACAAACAGACATCTGTTTTATGTTATTGTGAAGCACTTTGTGGTTTTTATCCTGTGAAGAGTGCTATATAAATCAATAAAGTAAAGTAAAGTAAAGTAACAACAATGCTCAGTGGCTAGTGGATCCAAGAGCAGACCACAGCAACCTCCTGAACAAGCTCCAGTAACCATTACAGTAGTAGATATCCAAGAAAGAGTTTCAAGCATGAAGAGTTTGATAGCACCAGCCCCACACATGGATCTTGAAATGCCTGTACTCTGTGCCTGTCTATAATGACTGAACTGTATCCCTAAGGGATAATCCTTCCACCTTTCAGAGAAAACTATTGTGACCTCAGTCCAATAGTTTTAGCAAACAGATGAAACCTTGATTAATGCATTTATGGCATTTCTTAACAAAGATGCGCCATCTGGTGGCATTGAGGCATTTTGAACACAAGTTACCGGCATTACGCATCAATAAAACTTTTAGTAGACTAAACGACTAGTAAGTCTGGTACAGAGTACTGATAACAGTGATATCAGTGACAATTAGTCGGCTAATCGACTAGTCACACGCAGTGAGAGAGAGAGAGAGAAGAGTAGCAGGTCCAAGTTGGGTAAATGAAATGAAATTAATCTTAATCTTAGTTTTATTTGCACTCATACAGAATTTTATTCTGTCCTTAAGCACTTTCTAATTATTATGCACACATTCGCACTCCAGTGGCTCCATTGGGGACCGTCAGTATCTCGCCCAAGGTCATTTTGACATGGAGATCGGAGGACATAAGCTCGATGCCCCGAAAGACTGGTTGTCCTTTTTAAACATTATGACTTGACTTTCATAATGACTTAATTATACTTGAGAAAAACAGGATATTGGGTAATATTATTCAGTGTTTACACTGAACAATGTTTATATCTCATAGCTATGTAAGGTTGAAAACATCAACTTAGCTCTTCTCTTCTTGACTTTGGTATTAGTACCAGCTATGTTACTATTATACTGTTTAAGATTCCCCCAAGAGAGCCTAGGCAAAAGTGAGGGGAACACAGACAGTTGTCATGACAGTATTGAGAGTCCACTATACCCTGCCTCCATGGAAGAAACCCATACAGACATTTCATGTACAGATTCACAGTTTAACAATTCCATAAATCACCATTCTCTGTTTGACCCACACTGATAGATCCAAAATACACCTAATACACCAGACAGAGATCCGATTTTACCCAGAACAGCATGTAAATGTAAAAGCAAAATTTGTAGCACCTGTACAACACTACAAAATTTTAGAATATTTTCATTTTTGTATAAGTCACTATAAAAGTGATTTCTAAAATGAACCAAAATCTCAAAATACAATACCAAAACTGCCTGTTGTAATAAATTGAGATGGTAAACATAGACATCACACATCAGGGACATAATTATCCACTTACATGTATCTTATGAGATACACTATATGTGTACATGTGTAGGTAAAGCGTGCAATTATATGTATGTATGTATTTATTTATTTATTTTATTAACTGTTTGTAAATAGTCAGACAGTGATAATAAAACTTTTAATAATAATTGTCAAATGTGTGAAGAAGGCTGTCACCCAAATGCATGTAAAACTTTTTACCCTGCCAAATCACTGATCTATCGCTTAACAATTTGATGAGTCATTAAATGACTGCAGGCTTCTAAATCTAGTGGGTATGAGTCAGAAGGCCAAACTAATAGTAGGGTTGATTCAGTCCCTGTTATAACAAAGGAAAACAGACAGTGGCATTGTAGAAGGAAAAGACAGAGACATTCCTACTTACACATCAAAGCGAAGGTTCTGCTTTTCTTCAAAGAAGAAATCAAGGACAAACTTCCTAACAAAGTCAGGGTTCAGTGTGTTATCGATCACTTCTGTCCGGCCAAACTAGAGGAAAGACACAGACAAGAGAGACATAGAGGACAACAAAGTCAAGTGACAGGGAAAGCACTTTCAGTAAACAAGTGAAAAAAGAGAATGAGAAACACTGATGATTTGTTGCAGTGCCTGTTTTGCTAGCTTTTTCCTATGAGTGAACGCTGTAGGGGAGACCGGGGATAGTTGTAACATTTTTGACATTTCTGTCTGTACCTTGGAGCTCTTTTAAGGTAGTGGATTCAAAATGCAAAGTATTTACATGTCTCTGCTATTAAATAGTGCAGCTATTTTCTCTGCAGCACAATTACCCATTGCATGGTATGGTCTCAAACACAAAGAGTGAAATGTTACAATTAACCCCATAGTCTGGGTTAGTTGTAACATATCCTGGGGTGAAATGTAACACAATGAAATAAGGGTACTAACAAAACATTAACATGTAATCTTTGTTTATTCAACACATGAATGCACTTAGAGCCATTTATGTAGCTATGTGTGTGTGACAGAATGCAGAAATCTAGCTTTTGAACATATTCCAACCCCCCAAAAAAGACAAATTATGGAATTTTCTGCAACTAAATATTTCATTAATTCTGGTTGGTCTTCCTTGAGTTTGGCCTCATTGGCTCAGTGGGCATTATAACCTACAGCTCTTGCACCAACTTTTGAACATAACAATGAAGCTGAAAAAATGTAGTTGTGCACCAGCATCGCAATTCCATTACTTTTTATCATGGCTTACCTTGGTGTGGTTTGCAAAGTGCTTCAGAAAGATGAGGAAATCTGTTTCTTGCACCCAACCTGATTTATTTCCACTACCAATACTTCCTACTGGTCCATCTCTGACACAGTGGTCTGCATAATGTATGTGTGGGAACACAAACAGTGGAGGAATTGTGTTGCCAATGGCATTAACCACATATACAAAGGCGACCAGTGAACCTCTCTCTGCTGATGTCGTTGCCCCAACTTGTTTAATATAAGTTAAAGTAATAGTGTGGTAAGTTGTAACATCTGCATTATTGTTACAACTAACCCAGACTGTTGCTGTTACAACTGACCCAGACTCCTATAGCCATGAACTAGCTAACATTACAGCCAACGGCTAAAACATTAGCACTAAAGACCTACACAGAATATATCCCCATAGACATACAAATAACATTATTTAAGATTGATGAGTTTAACTGCAAAGCAGAAAATGCTATTAGAAATTGAAATAAAGTAGAAAAACTTACTTTTTGGCATACAAATTACTTTTTTAGTGTTAAATTGTCTGTGTTTGACAAAATGAGCTGATTTTTCACATGTGATAGTAGAACTGAATTGGGCATGCACAGGATGAGTCACATCATTTGAAACTTAGTCCTGATTGGAGAAATTGGAAGTGTTACAACTGACCCACGTTACAACTATCCCCGGTCTCCCCTACTTGAGCGTCAACTGACAAGCAGTGCTGGGCAAGTTACTTGAAAAAGTAATTAATTACAGTTACTTCTTCAAAATATTAACTGAGTTACAATAAGTAACTAATTACTAGGAAAAGTAACTATTGCATTACTTTTAAAAAAATGTTTAACCCTCTGTGGTCCAGAGGGGCTCATATCATTCTTTTCAGCATGTTGAGTCTGTGTTTCCACAGGCCCCACTAGTTTAGAGACTTATTCCTCATGAAGAACGAAAACAAGACAGAACATCTTCAACCGGTCTTTTACTCGCTAACGAGGGAAGCTTGGTCAGAACCAGCAGCCCTCCTCGTAGCCTTTTATTGACAAACAGTTACAATACACAACACAACACAAGCAACTCCCACCGAAAAACCCCCTTGCTTGCAAAAGACAAGGCACTGTGTGTATGTGTGTGTGCACGTGTGTGTGTGTGTGTGTGTGTGTGTGTGTGTGTGTGTGTGTGTGTGTGTGTGTGTGTGTGTGTGTGTGTGTGTGTGTGTGTGTGTGTGTGTGTGTGTGTGTGACCTCCTGCTCACCAAAAGAATCACAAAAGCAGGAAGCTTACAACACAAGAAACAGATCTTTCAGATAAGATGTGCCTAATAAAACCACGTCAGCCTCCCCCGGCACCAAATTGGCTGGAGAGGTGGTCAGACAAAGGAATGTCTTTGATCCTATAGTTTGAAACAATGTAGAGATGGTAAGCATAAAAATGACAACATTTAACAATTCACTTTAACACAGCACAACCTCACATGTCCGAATTTACTGTTATTTTGTCATTTTGACATATTGATCTAAAATCAGACAAAAAACATCAAATTTGAGTAGAAAAAAGTTGTATTTTTTACTGTAACAACCACAAACATGTTTAATGAATCATATTTCATAACTTGAAATGCAAATATAAATTGCAAATTTAAAAAAAAAACCTATGCAGAAGTTTTGCAGACAACAAAGTTATTTGCAGCTATTTACCTAAAAATGCTGCCAAGTCATTGTTTTTTATAACCATTTCAAACTATTTACAGAATAATCTGGTGTTCTACATCAAATAAGATGACACACAAATTATTTGTGCCACTCCAAAAAATAGTTTCTGTCCACTATAAGATGAAGGAGCAAATCACAGCCTGATACCTGCAGGCCTGAAAGTACTGAAAGTAGGAGGTGTATCACTCCTCCTGTTTTCCACCTGGAGACAGCGTTTACACCGTATTCTGCCTTTGTTGGCTTTTTGGCAGCACCTGTGACATTCAGCAGTCACCTCATTGTTCTGAGACACAAAACAAAACTATCGACTACACTACACACTAATTACACAACACAACACACAGTAAACTACTCATTCCAAACACGCTAAACGTCACAAATCTTTCACATCTCAAAACTCGCTCCCCCTCTTTCTTTCGCTCTCTCGTCGCCGTAACTCCTAAAACTTCCCCCTCTTCCCAAACAACCAAACGCCATATTGCCATATGATTTTTGGATTGGTCGACATGGTACATTTTTCCACCAATAGGAAAGGGTGGGGTTTTTTGGTTTTGGTCTTTGCTCGTAAGCGGAGAGTGCTTTCGAGCACTTTCCTTAGAAGATACCATTTTTACCGTTTCTTCCTGCAGTAAACATAACGATTCATTCAGTAAAAAACATTGTGTATAGTTTTTATCTTAACTCTGGTTTGACGTGGGCTATCACTACAATTTAAAAAGTGGTATATAGTTTGAAGTTCACACTATAAACACAAAATTTGAGAATCAGGTTTGTCTTGGGCTGACATAGCATCTTGTTGCTATGTCATCTTAAATTGGTCATGTGATTAGTTTACTTTATTCTTTCTCAGCCAATCAGCAGCACTTGTGTAATTGTTTCTCCCGCCTTGCCTTCCCGGTAAGCTGAAGACAGGTTCAACCGTATGTGTGTTAGAAAATAGTAATAAACCGCATCTTCTTGTTAGTAACGGTAACAGCGTTGTAACGATAGAAATAGTAATTAGTTAGGTTACTAGTTACTGAGGCTAGAAACCTAGCCTATTACTAGATCAGTCTGAACAAGTAAAATATGTTAAAGACAAATATACAACAAAATTCAAATATCTGGCACAGCTGTAGATAAAAGAGCTTTCCCCTGAAAGCAAATCATCATCTTTTTATAAACACTTCAGATTTAGCAAAAGTGATGTTAACTAAGATGAAATCATGTGCAAAATGTACTGCAAAGTTGTGTCTGCACTGCAAAGCAACACAACTAACTTATTCAACCACGTGAAAACACACCACAAATTGCACTTTAATTAATGCATGAAGGCCAAGAAAAACATGCAGTGGTTGCTAATGTAAATCATCCAGCTTAACTCTGACGACCATGAAAGTGAGCCCGTACAGTAAATCTGCATTTCCATCAAACTCACAAAGACAGGCTGAGATTAACAACACAGCCGTATTGCATATGTTAGAAGGCTTTATGAAAATGGTCAGCTTACTGGTTGAAAGATATTTTTCCTCTCACAGATTTGTTTCTTCTAAACATGCAAAACGCCACAGGGGACATGGAGAGGATATCACAGCTGTTGAGTAGGCCTCCCTTACTACGAGCTTTTGTCACATCCATTATGTTTGTAGGATGAATGGAGTTAAAGAATTTATATGTCGCTTCTAAGAAATGCACTTAGGCTAAGTGAATCAACACCTTATTTGTCTTATTTATGTATACTAGAGAAGCATTGCCCCCTGTACTTGTTATCCAGGTCATTCATGCACATGTGAAAAAAATGAGTGTGTTAATGCACTGACATGCTGTGAAGTCTACACATCAACTTTAGAGACAGAAAGACAACCTCGTCCTCCCTGCAGTGTCGAAGTGGGGTGAACCTGAAGGAGTGGGTTCCTGTCATGGAAAGCAAAAAAACTTCCTACCACCTTCCTTTTACTACACCGCAGACAGCTGCCAAAACACCCAGCAGTGGAAGCTGCAGTTCCACTGCTCCATAAAGCATAGTCCCAACTATTCTCTCAAGCTTCAGTGGAAGAGGCTCGACATGTATAAAAAGGCGGGATAGGACATATTTCATCATATTCCCATTGGATTCAAATGGGGACAGAGTGAGGAGGGTGTGGGTGTCTGGGTAGATCTCTTATCTAACTCTTGCATCACAAGTTTTTGATCCAACAGTGACATGCAGCATGCTGGAAGACCATACAGCTCACTGGCCAGAAATAATAAAACAACACAAGTACCTCCATATTTTATAAATGGTTACAAAAGCTTCCACTTTTCCATATATATCTATATCTATCTATATCTATATATATATATATATATATATATATATATATATATATATATATAGATATAGATATATTCATACATAGAATGAAACTTGCATATATATCGAATCATCTTCTGAATATAATTAATATAAAGTGATGTCAAATTTGTTTCCATTTTTATCACTTATTTTGGCCTTCTTCTTTGAGATGTAAAATGGTATTCTCAGTTTTTCAACTGAAATTTCCAGATTGTTTTATTTTATTTTATTTTATTTTATTTAAATTTGCTTAACGTATATAATTCACTCACTTACTGCACATAATGTCCTCCTTGTACATATTCACTTACTGTATATAATGTTCTCTTTTTGCACAGTCGAGGATCGTTTCAGGACACATTTCACTGGGTGTTGTACTCGTGTAACTATGCCTGTGGCAAATAAAGATTCTTGAATCTTGAATCTTGACCCCATATCATGTGCTCAGCTTCCACTTGAAGTGTTATCTCAGTTGATATCTCCATCAGTGATTGATAAATTCCCTCAAGAATTGTGCATAATCTTCTCCCAGAAACATTTTGTTAAACATTATTCATAAGCATTAGAAATGTTGCTAAATGAAAATATGATCTTCAAGGTGATGACATTTTTTAAAGGCAGAGAATTCAGAAAAACCTCAACTCTAAACATGAGGTTCACTCATTCTATATATTCAAATTTCGTTCTATATATATTCATGTTTCATACTAGACATATATATATATATATATATATATCTCTTTTAATATCTTTTAATTCCCCTCTCCCCCCGTGGGCGGTCTGCCTGTTCATCTTAGCCGCTATGATGCCTGACAGGAGTTCTCCACGGAAACAGCCAAGGAGTACTCTCAGTGGCAGGGGAACAATATGAGAACTAGGGCTGCCACAAACGACTATTTTGATAGTCGACTAGTCACCTATTATTTTTGCGATTAGTCGACTAATCAGATCATGCATCCGTTGGACAAAGAAACGTACAGCTTATTGCACCAGCATGCATCTGCTCTTATATAACTATCATGAGCTTACAGCTTTAAGTGTTTAAGGTATGTGCTAACTAAAAATAAAGACAAGATGATAGTTTATTAAATTTTAATGAAATTTGCAGATTGTTTCGGTGAAGTTTAATAAACTCCTTGCTATCTAAAATATAACAGGACACCGGAGTATATTCTCGAGCATCTCACACTTCTGATAACCAGTTGTCTGCTTGACGTTTATTCAGCTGTGTAAAAACTAGAACTTTAATCTCAGCCAAACCGATTTACTCAGGAACAAATTAAATACTAAAAAAAGCCAAACAATAACATTTTTAAGTTATCTAAGTGAATTATGTATGTTAAACCTGAGTAGCGAAAGACGGCGGTGGGTTTGAAAACGATTTGCCGGGAGTCCGGTGTTCTCACGGGCTGTAGTGAGCCTTGCCCCCGGCTAGCTATTGAGCTAGTGGGTAACAGACGTCTCCGAAAACGTCGGCGCGCTTTTGAAAATATGTGGTGTCTTAATAAACTGACCAGATATTTGAGGTTTACACAGTTACATTCTCGCCTGAAAATATGTTAAACGTTTATTTTGTGACCCATAAAGAATAATAACAGTAATATTAAAACTAACTAGCTGCCGCCATTGTTGGAAACTGAGCTGCGCTATGAATTGACTATGTGCACGAGAAAATGCTAACTTCCTGGTTTGAGGCCGGATGTGGGGTTGCACATTTCCGGTAGCTTTACTTTGCGGTAAATCGCTACTGCGAAGATATACTCCAAAATCATGTCCAGAACTTGAAAATGGAAAGATTGCGTTAAGTTCCAAAGAGCAGAAGGTGGGAACACTCACCACTGTTGTGTCACAAAAAATCTAATGATAGATTTTGACGTTTAACACATAAGCCCCACGTCTCTGGTACGGGGGCAAAAGGAGGAGATCACGTTTAATCGGTTATAACGCGGGTTGAGAAATATAAGTCCAGACATGTGTGGTATCCACAGAAACCTCATAATCTCAGCTAAAATGTCATATAAACCATTTCTACAACCACCAAACACACCGAAAATAAGCCGCGATTAAACGAGCAGTTACGTAAATGCGCAGAAGTCCGCTAAACAAACAAAACCGAACCAGAAATTATTCAGACTTCATATAAGTAACCGGTTAAAGATAGGCTGGTTAGCTCCCAGAGCTATCACTGACTCCACACACCAAGTTTCACCACGATCAGACCAAAATTCACTAAATTAGCCGCAAAAGAAGACCACAAAAACACACAGCAGCGCAAATGCTCTAAAACAGAAATTGGCTTACCGTCCTGATTATTTTCGCCGGTAGCCGGTAACCACGTGATTGACATTTAAAGAGTTTAGATCGATTGGTTGTTTGCATCACTCAACACAAGCAGAACTGCATCACTGCAGCATAAGACACATCGTCCACATTCAGAAGCACATCTCTGTATAGTGACTGGTCTTATTCTTTAAACAGGCAAATGTTCAGCATTCAAACTACAGGTGAACAACAGTCACAGATGTTTCCAGTTATGTCCACACCTACACAGCATGTTAACAAACCGTGAAAAAAGCCACACACAAAATGAACGATTGCTGGTGAGGGTTTCTATACATTAGTATGTATGAAGGGTATGTTGTGACTTACCTTCTAAATTAAAAAGTGCAGTACTGGATGTCCACGATGTCCACGCATCAAAAAAATAAAATTGGCTACTTGATTTCACCCATCGCTGGTTATTTTTAGAACATAACACCACAATAAACGAGGGACAGCTGAGAAATATAACATTTGAATCCCTTTTCTCCTTTGCTCTGAGGCCGGGGGGCAAAATATCGACAAGTCCGTGAACATCATTTACAGATATATTGGGTAAATGACCAAGACATCTATAGAAATGTAAATCGACGCTTAATTCATTCATTTGGTTAACTTCTTTTGGACATTAAACAGGGTGCGAATAGGACACCGGAAACAAAGCTCCACACAGGATTTTCCGCACCGGAACTAGCATATGCTATCGTGCACATAGTCGATTCTGGGACAGAGCTACTTCTTCTTCTTCTTCGGGGTTTAATGGCAGCTGGCATCCTTGTACATGCAGTGCTGCCATCTTCTGTTTCAGTCCGTTATTACACTCTTAAATCCTACTACTTATTCCTGCATCTTTTGTGATCTTATAAAGCTTCAAACGACACGTCGACTATTAAATCAGTCGTCGACGATTTTGATAGTCGACGTAATCGTCACTAGTCGACTAATCGTGGCAGCCCTAATGAGAACAGCACCACCAAGGCTGGAGATGGAACAATACTGGTAGAGCATATGGGAGAAGGACGCAACCCATAACGGCAATGCTCAGTGGCTAGTGGATCTGAGGGCAGACCACAGCAACTTCCCTGAACAGGGTCCAGTAACCATCACAGTGGCAGACATCCAAGAAAAGGTCTCGAGTATGAAGAGTTGGACAGCACCAGGGCCCGACATGGTTCATGCCTACTGGCTGAAGAAGCTCACTGCACTCCACGAGCACCTGGCAGCACAAATGAACCAGCTGCTAGTTGACGAGAGACACCCAGAATGGCTAACCGAAGGCTGGACAGTCCTGATCCTCAAGGACCCACAGAAGGGACCGGTCCCCTCCAACTACCGACCAATAACCTGCCTCAGCACCACGTGGAAGGTCCTGTCAGGCATCATAGCGGCTAAGATAAACAGGCACATGACTCAGTACATGAGTGGGGCACAGAAAGGGATGGGCAAGAATACCAGAGGCGCAAAATTTATATCCTGTCAGACCTCCAGATGCAGACGGACAAAATGGTGGTGGCTAACCAACCAGACATTAGGCCAAACTAGGCGAGTGGCTCCAGCAGATCCCAGGAACAACATCGGAGATCTCTGTCCAGAAGAGCGCAGTCCTGGGAACAGCTAAGACAGAGGTTCCCAAAGTGGGGGGGGCCGCAGAGCCATTGCACGGGGGGCGCGGTATGAAAAGAAAAAAAAAAAAAGAAAGCGTGGACACTGCTAGCATAATGGACAGGTTTTTGACGGGGCTCCCACGCAAATGCAAAGCAGGAGATGAAGCATCGCCAAATATGTTTCCAAACCGACTTCATTCTAAGACAAAGACAGGAAAATATGGTGAAGCATATCTTCCCTTTGGCTTCACCTGCACAAGTGCCGAGGTAGGTCTCCCCTGCAAATAGTTTTCCCTGCGTCAGGAGCAGCGCTGGGCTCTCCAAATCACGGACAAACAGGATCCCACAATGTTGATTTTTAGTTCACAAACACTTCTTGTAATGACTAACTACTCCTGACATTTTGGACATGTTAGCTCTTTGTGCAGTAAAGTTACAGCGGGATACAAATAATATCAGGCTGATCCTGCCGTAATTTGTTCCCCCGGTTCAAATCACGGACAAACAGTATCCCACAGCTGTTTATGTGTTTAAACCCATTTTGCACAGAGAGACATTTTTTGAAAAATGTATTGACAGCAATGTTGAATATTATTACACAGGAAAAAAAACAACTACACGTAAAATAATCACACCGTGACGCCTCTGCCTTTCTAAATGGAGGGACAGTAACTGCGTGTGTATATGTAAGCGTGTAAAACCTGAAGATAGTCAGATTAACAGTATTTTGTCTCTATCTGCCATTCTGCAATTCATCTCATGTAAACAATAACGTGGCGCACAGCGTGACGTGAAAAGAGGCACATACCTTTGACGTTGCGTGACGAACTCGTCCACACGTAAACGCAAAAAAGGAGTTTTAAATAATCTCCGCGGTGAATCATAACGCCGTTTACGTGTTGACGAAAAGCCCAAACGCATAGAAACAGCTGAGTTTTCAAAAATACCCGTGTAGGTGTGGACGTAGTGTAAAAGAGTTAGTAGTATATTTTATTACTACCTGTAATTTATTGCCGTTTACTTGTATTTGCTTAATTGTTTACTAAATGTTTGAGGTGTGAAATAAACTGCAATGGAGTTTGTAAACAAAATATGGGTGTGTGTGGTTGGAGGATGTGTTTGTGCGGGGGGGCAAACATTTTTCTTGTAAAACAGAAGGGGGCCTGGCAAAAAAAAGTTTGGGAACCACTGAGCTAAGATACTGCGCAGGACCCTCAAGCTCCCAGGCCTCTGGTAGAGGACCCGAGTTTGAAGGATAGACCGCCTGCAGGGGCAAGTGGAGAATTTTTTTTTATGTATATATATATATATATATATATATATATATATATATATATATATATATATATATATATATATATATATATATATATATATATATATATATATATATATATATATATATATATATATATATATATATATATATATATATATATATATATATATATATATATATATATATATATATATATATATATATATATATATATATATATATATATATATATATATATATATATATATATATATATATATATATATATATATATATATATATATATATATATATATATATATATATATATATATATATATATATATATATATATATATATATATATATATATATATATATATATATATATATATATATATATATATATATATATATATATATATATATATATATATATATATATATATATATATATATATATATATATATATATATATATATATATGTATATATATATATATATATATATATATGTATATATATATATATATATATATATATATATATATATATATATATATATATATATATATATATATATATATATATATATATATATATATATATATATGTATATATATATATATATATATATATATATATATATATATATATATATATATATATATATATATATATATATATATATATATATATATATATATATATATATATATATATATATATATATATATATATATATATATATATATATATATATATATATATATATATATATATATATATATATATATATATATATATATATATATATATATATATATATATATATATATATACTTTATGTTGCATTTTATTTCTTAGATTTTCTAAATTAAAATTCTTAGCATTAGAGGATGGAGAGCTGCAACAAAAAAAAGAAAGCCAATTTTCCTTTCTCACAGAAGACACTTTGACATGTTGAGAAAAGGTACAATTAAGAGAAGTAATAGCTGGACTCCACTTAGATGTCTTAGCACTAGTCCTTTTCCTGCTGTGAGAAGTCAAAATATCTGCCACTTGCAATGGTTTTATTACCGTGAAAGAAAATGGCGTGGAAATGGACGTGTTTGTCTGTGAGCTGTCACTAAAGTGCTGCCAAATTGCAACACAGCTGCTGTTGGTGCAGACCAGCAGAATCCATACAGCCAGTTAAAAAACAAGACGACTCTCTTAAGAAATTTCTGAATATACACAATGCGATCTAACCTAGATATTTGTACAGTTAGTCATTTACTTTTAAGTCCACTTACCTATACTTAAAGGCTGAAGTGAAAAAAGCCATCTACACCCTCTTAAAAGCAGAAAGTGTGTACTGTTAAGTGTGCTGTAAGCAAAGTTTGGTGTGTCTTTGGCACTGAAATCTTGCATTGATGAGTTTGTGCAGTAGCTTTGGACAGATGTGAACTTTATATTTATTACTTTATAGAAATCAGTGATTAGTAACTGTTAGCTGTATATCTTTTTTCCTAATGGATTTGTTTGTGGTCTTAGTATGTTATCCATAAAATTACATGCATGATAACATTAATACACTCAGTAAAAGTACAGAATAAGTACAGTTTATTACAGAACAATCCATTTTGAGGTTATATGATTAGCAACTTTTTAAACAAATGTTTATGGGCACATATACAAGAGAAGCCATTTTTAGGTGTGTTTTACTTTTTGTAGTTTGGAGGCTCTTTGCCACGTTATGTTCAAACTATTTTTGGTTTCTAGATGAGACGTCACAGCATCCGTTTTTTATAAATACGCAAACCATGATTCAAGAGTTATAATCAAAGTGTTCCATGAATAAAAAAATGTAATTAAAATTCAGCTGCTTTCCATTTTAAGGTTGTTTCCACGTGCAGTGCAGCACCTCTGTAAGCAATTCTGGTTGGTTTGGATATTGAAAATATGACAAATTTTGAGTGCACCGGTCCCTCAGGCCATGGTTGTGTCCTGATGCACCACATTTAAACTTGAACGCTGTGGCCCCTTCACCTGTAAATGTAAACGTTAAACCTCAGCATAAAAGCTGGGTTAGTTTGATATAGTTAACTTTGAGAACAAATGCCAGATTCCGAGGGAAGCAATCTTAATGCACTGGGTGTGTTCGGTCCAGGCCAAATTTAAATCGGCCCAGCTATTTCCTTTTTATGTCTGGAGTCATGGACCTTTTTTTATAACCCAGTGGGAGTATTTTCTAAGCAGCAAGATAAGTCCACTGGTCTTGCAGAACCTGTACAGTCATGTGACACCAGGTTTTTTTTTTTTTAAATTAACATGTTGAATTTATCAGGTTTGTTAATTATGTGCAAACACAAAGCAATAAACCTTCACAGATGCTTCGTGTAGTATGACAGCTTGCCCTTCGTAATCAAAAAGATCATTCAATTCAATTCAATTTTATTTAAATAGCATCAGATCACCACAACACTTGCCTCAAGGCACTTAATATTGCAAAGCCAAGATAAATAGATAGATAAACATTTATTAGAAATATTAATTCAGACACGTTTACTCCCTGAAACCTTCAAAAACTATGGAAAAATGTAAATGAATTATTATTCACATTTTTTGATTGTCTTCCTCCTTACAGTTCTTGGCAGATGTTATTGCAAAAGTTAAAATTATTATTTTTTTCCTGTTCAAAGGAATAAACATCTGCATTTGATCTACTCTCACTTACCTGATTCTTACAATGTTTTCAGAATTTGCAGAATTTCTGTAGCTTATTGTTTAATTTAAATGTGAAAAACTAAAGTTCCACATAATACGGGGACCATCTGTTCGTCACACCCACCTACAGTAGTTCTACACATGGTCATGGGTGACTGGAGAGAAACCCACCAGTTTCCACCTCCCACGATGGGCACATCATGTGTGGACCCTGGGATGAAACTGGGACATCTAAATTAAATTTAGCTGGGTATGACAGACAGCTTCTCCCTTTGCACCAACCTACCTACCTTTGCAAACCACCATTGCTCTGTGAGCTCTGAACTGTAAGTAGGTAGGCTTAAATTCCTAACAGTAATATGTGCTATAAATGAAGATAGGGTACTCCTTCAAGACCTTACACAAGTGAACAGTCAGTAGCAGTTACATTTACTGTCAAAGCAAGTGGAGTCCTTTGAAGTACTGGAGAGATAACTAGTTAGTAGAGATATGTTGAGTAGAGCAGAAATGCTTAAGGGTAGCACCGAGGCTGCTGACTTTGTGTATGAGAGACTATTCAACATATTCAACAGCTGCACCCCTGAGGTATCCAATAATAAAGAGGAATAAACTGTAGAAGCTGGTGCAACATAAGTATTTCATCCATTTAGACAAATGTTGCATATTATTATGAAAACAATAAAATTATATATAATTATAATCATGTCCTTTACGTTTTCAAAATTTCCTTCACAATCTAAGATAAATATTTTTCTTTTTCTTTCATAAAATTTTCTATTTATGTTGAAATAGCGCTGCAACAGCGTGTTGACTGTTCAATCAATAGTGTCCTTTCTCGTCTTGATGGGACTGACAGTTATCGTTATCATCTTCATTCTTTTAACTCTCAAGTATCATAAAGTTAAGTGGCAACATCTTGACTGATGAGACTGTGTTTACAGACAGCGTTTCAGTTTTACAGGTAAGGTTGCTGCCACTGCTCTAACACTATGTATAAATATAACAGGGCTTGCTGGTAGTTCCAATAGTACTAGCTCGTCCAACCTTTATATGTGTTTACAGACAGTGTTAGCTTAATCACAGCTAGCTAATACTAGAGGGACCAATATGCTCACAAGCTAACATGACTCAAAGATTAGGGCTACATGCAGTGACACTAGTGTTGGCACACTACTTTCAGCAGGTGGTCAGGTTGAGTCCACCTGTGCACACTGAGAGGATCAGGGCTCCATGTCACTGGAGTGCCTCTTCATATATAGACAGTAAGTATGAAGCAAACACAAACTCTTCTTTAACAGGTCTTAGCAATACAATGCTATCACCCCAAATAAAAGGAGGCTTGGAACTGATTCTCTATTCCTAATTCAAGTTTTGAATTGAATTTTTTATTGAATTTTTTTGTAAATAATTAAGTAACTCAATTTAAAGTATTTATCAACAGATTAATAGTTGTTTTAAAATACTTATTTAGTTATAAAATACTTAAAAAAATATTTATTTATAAGTTCTCTTTATGATATTATGACTTCCCAAAAAGTTGATACTGTTCATCTGGACGTAGTGTTTTCAGTCACATTAGTCACGATGAGTGACGAAATGTTTCTCCCACTGAAAACACTACGTCCAGATTAAGAGAAAAATCAATGTAAAGGATTTTTAGGATTTTTAAAATGAATATTGTTACGGCCCCTGGCCTCATGTGGGCCCGCCTTCCTGCATGGAAATTCAAGCGTGCCAGGACTCACAGGTGATTGGCTGGCCAGGGACCTATGCCTGCCCAACTGCATGCAGATTGGAGTGTGCCAGTCCACATACACCATTGGCTGCTGCGGGATCCTCGAACAGAGCGGACCAATGACGCGGCTGAACCTCTGTTTTTGAGTTGCTGCCTGCAAGATGATTAGTGTTCTACTAGTGTTCTTGTGTTATTTGAATATATGAGTTTTTTTGTTTGTTTAAATCACCTCATTGCCTAGTGAGTCGTTTCACTAACGGTTTTCAGTTGTGGTAATAAACCTTTTGTTTTTCTTTTATATCTCACCCTCCTGTCTCTGGGCTCATTTATGTTACCTCCCCTGTCGCCTAGCAGAGCTGGGGCGTAACAAATATACTAATTAATTAATGTTATTGCACAATTCAATAGTTATTTAATCACAAAGTGCTTTATGTGTTTGACTCATCTGGTCCTCCACAATCACTGCTGCAAAGGAAAGAGTAAATTAGATATCTATGTTCTCGATAACTTAAATATCTACCGATCTTCTATGAATAACCACAGAACACAAAACATACACCTGCCTTCTTCTTAAGCTTGGATTTAACATAAAGTAAAACAGCCTTTACTCTCCAGAAAGAACACACTTAAAGGCAGGTGTGTGGTCATAAAAATAAAATATACTCTGTTAATATATTGTCCCTGTGACTTGGAGGGAGAGCTCCTGTGAGCTGCACTTGACACACATTTTCCGCAGTATTCTGTGCTACTGCTCTTTAAAGTGATTTTCATAGTCAGAAGCTAATAGTGAAATATTGACAATGTATAGTTCTCTCTATCTTAAGTCTTGTTTATGACATCATAATATCAGGTTCAGATTATACAGTTTCAGTATAGAAAACAAAGAAAAGAAGTTTTGGTCATCACAGTGGATGGTTTTATGCCATGAATTGCATTCTGGAAAACACCAGGGACATTATAAGACAGAGAAATGGCACCCACAGAAAAGAACACTATATAGAACTAGAACTATATAGAAAACTATAAAAACCTCACTACCAGAGAGTCAATTGAGGGTAAAACATATGTGCCAATCACACTTGGACTAAAGCATGCACACAGTGGGTGATCGCAACAATGTAGCTGAGTAGTTGCAGACATATCTATATATTGTAGCAGTTAGGTTTGTCTAAGCTTATTGTATTCAAAAAATGATTGAGCATTTTCAGTGTTCTACTGGAAGGACCCAGACTATGAATTTAGACATTAATAGACCTGTAATGTTGTAAAACTATGAAATGTAGTCAAAGTAGAGGTACAACCTTACTCTTTGAACAGCAAACTATGGAAGCAGTTTTATGCTTTTTAGCAGTGATTCTATACATGCTGTTTGATAAAATAAGATTACATTTAAATACTTTGGTTGGACAATGGACAAGACTAGAAATGTGTATATCAGAGGGACGGCTCGGGTTGAGCGGTTTGGTTGGAGACAAAGTTAGAGAGGCAAGGCTGATATGGTTTGGAGACGTGCAGAGGAGGGATAGTGTATATACTGGACAAAGGGTGCTGAATTAAATCGACTGACCAACAGAGAAGTCGTATACAAAAAGTTGATGAATGGGCTCTAGGTCCAGAGGAAGCTGAAATCCATCGATGTGTGCAGCACATTTTCTGTCTGTGGCAAGAACAGTGCACTTTGCTATGGTCTGCTGGGGAAACAGCATGAGAGCTAATGACACCAACAAGACTGAAAGGACTAATCAAAAAGGCTGGTTTTGTGACTGGCTTCAAATTGAACACTTGAGGTAATGGAGAGGAAGGTCACAGAACTTAATGGACTGATTCAGCTCCGCTGTCACAAGGACAGATGCAGGAAATCTTTCATGCCACATTCAGTTCCTCTTTATAATGCAATGTATCAATCTGGCAAAGAGTCACTTTCTTTTTCATTTTAACATTTTATTAAAATTCTGTTGTGCTTTGTTAATTTTGAGGTATCTTATTTTACTTCTATTTCATCATCTTGGGGATCACGTAAGGTTAAGTGACATTTTTACTTTACTTATCGACGTAAAGTAAGGTATGAGTCTGTGAGCAACCAACACCAGACTGTTATAAAGTAATTGGCAAGTCAACCCCGTATTAAAATGGATACGTCCTTCTGTTCCTCAAAGGGTTGCATCATGTTCAGTCAAACACAATGCAACACTGGAGTAGAGAAGCATCAAGTAATCTCAGAGGGCTCCTTCTTTTCAGTGCTATTGAACAGTGTAGCTTGGTGGTTTCTGAGCACAAGGCAGTCTGTTACATTGCATTTTTGTCAGTGTGTGTCTCTATACCCCTCCTAACAGAAATAGCGCGAACAGGAAAACAGCAGCATGGAGGCAATCAGGGCAGATTTTCTGTCTATTTCAGTGAGCTGCATCAGTAATGAACCATCTAAAAGTGGAAGCAGTGGTAGACAGAGAGAAAGCAGGACACGGAGACAGTCTCAATAAGAAAAAGTGAGTTTTTCCCAACAGATCAGGGATCCAATAATGCATGAAACAGTCACAATGTGGACACAAACTGTCAGTATAAAATGAGATGGGATTTTTTTCTTTTCCTTTTAATGAATGTTAAGGCTGTGTGACTCCACGGGGAATAGCTTGGGCTTACAGTCAGGCTAAGGAAGCTAGAGAGCAGAGACAGAAGTGTCCAATTCAATAATATATTACAGTAAAACAACACTACTTCATCAAGCTGTTAGGGAGAACATGATCTGGAACTACTTCCCACTCCAAATATGCAAAATTATCAATTAAATACTGTCTGACATTTAAACTTAGATGAAAACTTAATAAAAATAATAATAAATCAAGAAGACTAAGAGCAGGAGTTTGAGTCTCTGACAGGTTTAATAAAAAGGAGGATGGTGTCCAAGTTATAGTCAATATTAAACAGGCATGTTGGAATGAATCTCAGCAAAAGACTCATTCCCCCACAATGCACCACATAATGCCACAGGAAATCATTACCACCTGTGTCCTTCCTGAGGACACTACTTTTGTATTTATATTTTAATTGACCATCTGTAGCAAAGCAAATCCCCCCTTTGAAATAATAAAGTATTCTGATGCTGGTTCTGTAAGAACGAGCCCCTCAGCTCTCCCTGTGTGGAGATGTTGACGTCTACAACTTAGTCTTGTGTAAAACTTGTTGCCCAATCTCACAATACTGTAAACCCATTTAACAGTTTGTATTTATGTGACACTCTTCGCTGACCACTCAAAACACTTTAGACTACAAGTCACATTTCTAAACATACATCTACATAGTGCTTTATTTCATATATTTAAGTCCAGAATGACCCATTTGAAATAACCAATTGACCTAGCATGTATGTCTTTATGAAGCCAGAGTACATAGAAGAAACTCAAACAGGAAAACATGCAAACTCCACAAAGGAAGGGGTTCAAACCAGGAAATGTGAGCTCAAAACTATTAGCAACTTGTAAGGAATAGATAGTGACAGATGACAAAGAGAATGTGAAATTTGCCCCTACAATAAGAGGACCTAGCAGCTGTGTTATGCTGAGAGGGTGCCTATAAATCAGCACAAATCAGTACAGGTGATCCAATGTCCCAAAAAGGCCAGAAAACCTACAGTGACGCTAGTTACAGAGAAGAAAGTCAGACTGCAAGAGAAAAGTAAGAGAAACAGAGCTATTGCATCATGCTACAAAACATCCAGAGCCTTTTCTAGAATGAGAGCCATCACTACTTTATCTGCATTTATGCATTTCACCAATACCTCACAAGGAGAACACCAGTGAGAAAAGATAGAGGCTAGACTGAAAAGGGGTTTTGGAATGAAAGTAAGAAATGACTTGCAACACAAAGGCAAATTTTCACACAGAGCAAGGCGAATAGAGCAAAGTCAGCATGAGCCACCATGATCATACTGAAGGTGAATACCATAATAGTTGAATTTAAATAAACGTAAATGATTCTAGCTATGTCAATATTCTTAACTTAAAATGTTGCCTCTTGTACTGAGATTCTTGTTAGGGCCCGAGCACCGAGAGTGCGAAGGCCCTATTGTATCTGCTCTGTTTATTATTATTATTAGGGCCCGAGCACTTCGAGTGCGAAGGCCCTATTGTATCTGCTCCGTTTATTATTATTATTATTATTATTATTATTATTATTATTATTATTAGGGCCCGAGCACCGAGAGTGCGAAGGCCCTATTGTATCTGCTCCGTTTCTTATTAGGGCCCGAGCACAAAAGTGCGAAGGCCCTATTGTATCTGCTCTGTTTCTTATTATTATTATTATTATTATTATTATTATTATTATTATTATTATTATTATTATTATTATTATTTCGGCAAATGAATCGGCCTTTTGAGGGCCTAAACATGCTCGAAAACTCATGAAATTTTGCAGACTCGTCAGGTCTGGTGAAAATTACGTATTTTAATGTCCGTAGACATGTCCAGGGAAAATTGGCTCAGTAGCGCCACCTAGAAAAATGAGAAACGCGAGCCTCCGAGATGGGTATGACCTACATGTATAAAACTCGGAACACATATCTAACGTTCGGAGACGCACATAAAAGTCTATTATGGCCATGTCCTAAGCCCAACAGGAAGTCCGCCATTTGGAAGTGAAGGTGACATTTTGGCTCTAATTTTGCCATTTCCATGCCTCGAACTTTTGCGAACTCCTCATTGGAATTTCATCGTACAAGCTTCATATTTGGTCAGTGTCAACTACACACCTGGGCCATGTTAAATTGCGGAGCTTTTGAGTTTTCGGGTTACTGTGAGGCCGTGGCGCCACGGCGAATTTCGATGACTCGCCATGAAAATCTTATTGCCTCTCGTTCTGTCATACATTGTCCGACCTTGACCAAAGTGGACACATATGATAAGGCTCCACCCCTGAACATATTTCAACTGCCATATTTGACATCAGGGACAGCGCCACCTAGTGGGAACAGGAAATGTCATGTTTTACACTTTGGGGTACAGTATTGTAATGGGTGACATCTGCAGCCTCAAATTTCTCCAGGAAAGCCTTAAGGAGTTGGTCTTGGGTTACAGAGAAAACTGTGAGTTTTCGCTGAAGGGTGTGACCCCAGCAGCATGGCGAACATTGAGGTCTCGCCATGAAGAAACAAATTAGTGTAACTCAATGAAATCCAATCTGATCAGTACCAGATTTTACAGGGATGATGTCAGACCCGCCCTGAACAGATTGATATGCCCATTGTCAGGAATACGTAGAGCGCCACCTAGTGGCACCAGGAAATGTCATGTCTTTCATTTTGTTGTACTGATTTTCACAGGTTCATCGTGGCCACCTCAAAAGCGGTGAATATCACCATCAGTCCCTCTTGATGCTTCAGTGAGAAAATTGTGACTATAAACTGAGCAGGCGCACCCTGGTGGCAACGCAGTTCACCATGAAAGATGAAGTGGCTTTTGAGGGGCTTGAAAAGTTTAAAAAGTCTTGAAATTTGGCGCACACCTCTAATGTGATGAGGGATTTGTTTTATATGTTCATTTTCCTTGAACAGCGCAAAATGGCTCCACAGCGCCCCCTACAAAATTTCAAAACAACAGCCCTGCTCTGTGTTTTATGTATGAGTTTGAAACCTGGCAAGCTTATTGGAGATATCAAGATGTACAAAAAGTCTCTTGGAGCAGTATCCCAAATCCAACAGGAAGTCAGCCATTTTAAAATTAATGTGTAAATTTGGCGACATTTTCCCCTCTTTTCAGGCCTCATACTTTGACGAACTCCTCCAAGGGATTTCATTAGATTTACGCGATCTCCTGTGTGTGGAATCTAAAGACCTTTGTGATGTTAAATTGCGAAGCTTTTACGTTCAGGGAAACGGGGTGGTCATGGCGGCACGTGGAGTTTCAATCACTCGCCAAAAGCAGTAACCTGCTGTCGCTCAAAAACACAATGTCCAATCTCTCCCAAAGGTCGCAGGCGTGATGAGACTCGAGCTCGAAATGTTTGTTATGCCATTTGTCAGCAATGGTTAGAGCGCCACCTAGTGGGACGACTATAATAATGGTTGAATGAGATGAAATTTTAGCTGGTGGTTAAATGCATGAATTCCATCAATGTGACATCAGATCGGAAGCGCTGGTTTTAGGTGTTGGGCTTGGCTCGACGCGCGCCGGGTGCGAGGGCCCTCATATCGCTGCTTGCAGCTTTAATTATTATTATTATTCAGGCAAAGAAGGGCCTTTTGAGGGCTTTAACATGCTCGAAAACTCTTGGAATTTTGCACACATGCCAGGTCTGGTGAAAAATTTTGTATTTTAAAGGTTTTACATATGAGCACTGGGAAATGGCTCTGTAGCGCCACCTATGCCTTGTTAAATGCAGCCCTACGAACACATCGTTTTAGCTACATGTATGAAATTTTGCACACATGTGTATCATGCCAAGACGAACAAAAAAGTCATTGGGACCATTTACGCAAACCCAACAGGAAGTCCGCCATTTGGAAGTGAAGGTGACATTTTGGCTCTAATTTTGCCATTTCCACGCCTCGAACTTTTGCGAACTCCTCATTGGAATTTCATCGTACAAGCTTCATATTTGGTCAGTGTCAACTACACACCTGGGCCATGTTAAATTGCGGAGCTTTTGAGTTTTTGGGATACGGTGAGGCCGTGGCACCACGGCGAATTTCGATGACTCGCCATGAAAATCTTATTGCCTCTCGTTCTGTCATACATTGTCCGACCTTGACCAAAGTGGACACATATGATAAGGCTCCACCCTGAACATATTTCAACTGCCATATTTGACATCAGGTACAGCGCCACCTAGTGGGAACAGGAAATGTCATGTTTTACACTTTGGGGTACAGTATTGTAATGGGTGACATCTGCAGCCTCAAATTTCTCCAGGAAAGCCTTAAGGAGTTGGTCTTGGGTTACAGAGAAAACTGTGAGTTTTCGCTGAAGGGTGTGACCCCAGCAGCATGGCGAACATTGAGGTCTCGCCATGAAGAAACAAATTAGTGTAACTCAATGAAATCCAATCTGATCAGTACCAGATTTTACAGGGATGATGTCAGACCCGCCCTGAACAGATTGATATGCCCATTGTCAGGAATACGTAGAGCGCCACCTAGTGGCACCAGGAAATGTCATGTCTTTCATTTTGTTGTACTGATTTTCACAGGTTAATCGTGGCCACCTCAAAAGCGGCGAGTATCACTATCAGTCCTTCATGATGCTTCTGTGTGAAAATTGTGACTATAAACTGAACGGCGCACCCTGGTGGCAACGCGGTTCACCATGAAAGACGAAGTGGCTTTTGAGGGGCTTGAAAATTTTAAAAAGTCTTGGAATTTGGCCCAAACCTCCAATGTGATGAGCGCTTTGTTGTTATGTGATCATTTTCCTTGAATAGTGCAAAATGGCTCCACAGCGCCCCCTACAAAATTTCAAAACATCAGCCCCTGCTCTGTGTTTTATTTATAAGTCTGAAACCTGGTAAGCTTATGGAGGATATCAAGATGTACAAAAAAGTCTCTTGGAGCAATATCCCAAATCCAACAGGAAGTCAGCCATTTTAAAATTAAGGTGTAATTTTAGCCACTTTTTCGCCTCTTTTCAGGCCTCATACTTTGACGAACTCCTCCAAGGGATTTCATCAGATTAACCCGATCTCCTGTGTGTGGAATCTAAAGACCTTTGTGATGTTAAATTGCGAAGCTTTTACGTTCAGGGAAAGCGGGGTGGCCATGGCGGCACGTGGAGTCTCAATCCTCGCCAAAAAGCAGTAATCTGCTGTCACTCAAAAACACAATGTCCAATCTCTCCCAAAGTTCGCAGGCGTGATGAGACTCAAGGTCGGAAATGTTTGTTATCCCATTTGTCAGTAATGGTTAGAGCGCCACCTAGTGGGACGACTATAATAATGATTGAATGAGATGAATCGTTAGCTGGTGGTTAAATGCATGAATTCCATCAATGTGACATCAGATCGGAAGCGCTCGTTTTAGGTGTTGGGCTTGGCTCGACGTGCTGGGGTGCGAGGGCCCTCATATCGCTGCTTGCAGCTTTAATTATTATTATTTTTCATTGAAATGAATTGCCTTTTTGAGGGCTTTAACATGCTCAAAAACTCATGAAATTTTGCACACATGCCAGGTCTGGTGAAAAATTTTGTATTTTAATGGTTTTACATATGAGCACTGAGAAATGGCTCTAGAGCGCCACCTATGCCTTGTTAAATGCAGCCCTACGAACACATCGTTTGAGCTACATGTATGAAATTTGGCACACATGTGTATCATGCCAAGACGAACAAAAAAGTCTGTGGGACCATTGACGCAAACCCAACAGGAAGTCCGCCATTTGGAAGTGAAGGTGACATTTTGGCTCTAATTTTGCCATTTCCATGCCTCGAACTTTTGCGAACTCCTCATTGGAATTTCATCGTACAAGCTTCATATTTGGTCAGTGTCAACTACACACCTGGGCCATGTTAAATTGTGGAGCTTTTGAGTTTTCGTGATACGGTGAGGCCGTGGCGCCATGGCGAATTTCGATGACTCGCCATGAAAATATTATTGCCTCTCATTCTGTCATACATGTTCTGACCTGGACCAAAGAGAACACATACGATAAGGCTCCACCCCTGAACATATTTCAACTGCCATATTTGACACCAGGGACAGCGCCACCTAGTGGGAACAGGAAATGTCATGTTTTACACTTTGGTGTACAGTATTGTTATGGTTGACATCTGCAGCCTCAAATTTCTCCAGGAAAGCCTTAAGGAGTTGGTCTTGGGTTACAGTGAAAACTGTGAGTTTTCGCGAAAGGGTGTGACCCCAGCAGCATGGCGATTATTGATGTCTCGCCATTAAGAAACAAATTAGTATAACTCAATGAAATCCAGTCTGATCAGTACCAGACTTTACAGGGATGATGTCAGACCCGCCCTGAACAGAATGATGTGCCCATTGTCAGGAATAGGTAGAGCGCCACCTAGTGGCACCAGGAAATGCCATGGCTTTCATTTTCTTCTACTGATTTTCACAGGTTCATCGTGGCCACCTCAAAAGCGGTGAATATCACCATCAGTCCCTCATGATGCTTCAGTGAGAAAATTGTGAGTTTAAACTGAACGGCGCACCCTGGTGGCAACAGTTCACCATGAAAGATGAAGTGGCTTTTGAGGGGCTTGGAAAGTTTAAAAAGTCTTGAAATTTGGCGCACACCTCCAATGTGATGAGTGCTATCTTATTATGTGATCATTTTCTTTGAATAGCGCAAAATGGCTCCACAGCGCCCCCTACAATATTTCAAAACAACAGCCCCTGCTCTGTATTTTATGTATGAGTCTGAAACCTGGTAAGCTTATGGAAGATATCAAGAAGTACAAAAAAGTCTCTTGGAGCAATATCCCAAATCCAACAGGAAGTCAGCCATATTGAAATTAATGTGTAATTTTGGCGACATTTCCCCTTCTTTTGAGGTAACTTTCTTTGACGAACTCCTCCAAGGCATTTCATCAGATTTACACGATCTCCAGTGCGTGGAATCCAAAGACCTTTGTGATGTTAAATTGCGAAGCTTTTTACATTCAGGGAAACGTGGTGGTCGTGTCGGCACGTGGAGTTTCAATCACTCGCCAAAAAGCAGTAATCTGCTGTCACTCAAAAATACAATGTCCAATCTCTCCCAAAGGTCGCAAGCGTGATGAGACTCGAGCTCGGAAATGTTTGTTATACCATTTGTCAGTAATGGTTAGAGCGCCACCTAGTGGGATGACTATAATCATGATTGAATGAGATGAAATGTTAGCTGGTGGTTAAATGCAAGAATTCCATCAATGTGACATCAGATCGGAAGCGCTGGTTTTAGGTGTTGGGCTTGGCTCGACGTGCTGGGGTGCGAGGGCCCTCATATCGCTGCTTGCAGCTTTAATTATTATTATTATTATTATTATTAGGGCCCGAGCACAAAAGTGCGAAGGCCCTATTGTATCTGCTCTGTTTCTTTATTATTATTATTATTATTATTATTATTATTATTATTATTATTATTATTATTATTATTATTATTATTTCGGCAAATGAATCGGCCTTTTGAGGGCCTAAACATGCTTGAAAACTCATGAAATTTTGCAGACGCGTCAGGTCTGGTGAAAATTTACGTATTTTAATGTCCGTGAGACATGTCCAGGGAAAATTGGCTCAGTAGCGCCACCTAGAAAAATGAGAAACGCGAGCCCCGAGATGGGTATGACCTACATGTATAAAACTCGGAACACATATCTAACGTTCGGAGACGCACAAAAAGTCTATTATGGCCATTTCCTAAACCCAACAGGAAGTCCGCCATTTGGAAGTGAAGGTGACATTTTGGCTCTAATTTTGCCATTTCCATGCCTCGAACTTTTGCGAACTCCTCATTGGAATTTCATCGTACAAGCTTCATATTTGGTCAGTCTCAACTACACACCTGGGCCATGTTAAATTGCGGAGCTTTGAGTTTTCGGGTTACTGTGAGGCCGTGGCGCCACGGCGAATTTCGATGACTCGCCATGAAAATCTTATTGCCTCTCGTTCTGTCATACATTGTCCGACCTTGACCAAAGTGGACACATATGATAAGGCTCCACCCTGAACATATTTCAACTGCCATATTTGACATCAGGGACAGCGCCACCTAGTGGGAACAGGAAATGTCATGTTTTACACTTTGGGGTACAGTATTGTAATGGGTGACATCTGCAGCCTCAAATTTCTCCAGGAAAGCCTTAAGGAGTTGGTCTTGGGTTACAGAGAAAACTGTGAGTTTTCGCTGAAGGGTGTGACCCCAGCAGCATGGCGAACATTGAGGTCTCGCCATGAAGAAACAAATTAGTGTAACTCAATGAAATCCAATCTGATCAGTACCAGATTTTACAGGGATGATGTCAGACCCGCCCTGAACAGATTGATATGCCCATTGTCAGGAATACGTAGAGCGCCACCTAGTGGCACCAGGAAATGTCATGTCTTACATTTTGTTGTACTGATTTTCACAGGTTCATCGTGGCCACCTCAAAAGCGGTGAATATCACCATCAGTCCCTCTTGATGCTTCAGTGAGAAAATTGTGACTATAAACTGAGCAGGCGCACCCTGGTGGCAGCGCAGTTCACCATGAAAGATGAAGTGGCTTTTGAGGGGCTTGAAAAGTTTAAAAGTCTTGAAATTTGGCGCACACCTCTAATGTGATGAGGGATTTCTTTTATATGTTCCTTTTCCTTGAACAGCGCAAAATGGCTCCACAGCGCCCTCTACAAAATTTCAAAACAACAGCCCCTGCTCTGTGTTTTATGTATGAGTTTGAAACCTGGCAAGCTTATTGGAGATATCAAGATGTACAAAAAGTCTCTTGGAGCAATATCCCAAATCCAACAGGAAGTCAGCCATTTTAAAATTAATGTGTAAATTTGGCGACATTTTCGCCTCTTTTCAGGCCTCATACTTTGACGAACTCCTCCAAGGGATTTCATTAGATTTCGCGATCTCCTGTGTGTGGAATCTAAAGACCTTTGTGATGTTAAATTGCGAAGCTTTTACGTTCAGGGAAACGGGGTGGTCATGGCGGCACGTGGAGTTTCAATCACCGCCAAAAGGCAGTAACCTGCTGTCGCTCAAAAACACAATGTCCAATCTCTCCCAAAGGTCGCAGGCGTGATGAGACTCGAGCTCGGAAATGTTTGTTATGCCATTTGTCAGTAATGGTTAGAGCGCCACCTAGTGGGACGACTATAATAATGGTTGAATGAGATGAAATTTTAGCTGGTGGTTAAATGCATGAATTCCATCAATGTGACATCAGATCGGAAGCGCTGGTTTTAGGTGTTGGGCTTGGCTCGACGCCCGGGGTGCGAGGGCCCTCATATCGCTGCTTGCAGCTTTAATTAGGGCCCGAGCACAAAAGTGCGAAGGCCCTATTGTATCTGCTCTGTTTCTTATTATTATTATTATTATTATTATTATTATTATTATTATTATTATTATTATTATTATTATTATTATTTCGGCAAATGAATCGGCCTTTTGAGGGCCTAAACATGCTCGAAAACTCATGAAATTTTGCAGACAGCGTCAGGTCTGGTGAAAATTTACGTATTTTAATGTCCGTGAGACATGTCCAGGGAAAATTGGCTCAGTAGCGCCACCTAGAAAATGAGAAACGCGAGCCCCGAGATGGGTATGACCTACATGTATAAAACTCGAACACATATCTAACGTTCGGAGACGCACGTAAAAGTCTATTATGGCCATGTCCTAAACCCAACAGGAAGTCCGCCATTTGGAAGTGAAGGTGACATTTTGGCTCTAATTTTGCCATTTCCATGCCTCGAACTTTTGCGAACTCCTCATTGGAATTTCATCGTACAAGCTTCATATTTGGTCAGTGTCAACTACACCCCTGGGCCATGTTAAATTGCGGAGCTTTTGAGTTTTCGGGTTACTGTGAGGCCGTGGCGCCACGGCGAATTCGATGACTCGCCATGAAAATCTTATTGCCTCTCGTTCTGTCATACATTGTCCGACCTTGACCAAAGTGGACACATATGATAAGGCTCCACCCTGAACATATTTCAACTGCCATATTTGACACCAGGGACAGCGCCACCTAGTGGGAACAGGAAATGTCATGTTTTACACTTTGGGGTACAGTATTGTAATGGGTGACATCTGCAGCCTCAAATTTCTCCAGGAAAGCCTTAAGGAGTTGGTCTTGGGTTACAGAGAAAACTGTGAGTTTTCGCTGAAGGGTGTGACCCCAGCAGCATGGCGAACATTGAGGTCTCGCCATGAAGAAACAAATTAGTGTAACTCAATGAAATCCAATCTGATCAGTACCAGATTTTACAGGGATGATGTCAGACCCGCCCTGAACAGATTGATATGCCCATTGTCAGGAATACGTAGAGCGCCACCTAGTGGCACCAGGAAATGTCATGTCTTTCATTTTGTTGTACTGATTTTCACAGGTTCATCGTGGCCACCTCAAAAGCGGTGAATATCACCATCAGTCCCTCTTGATGCTTCAGTGAGAAAATTGTGACTATAAACTGAACGGCGCACCCTGGTGGCAACACAGTTCACCATGAAAGATGAAGTGGCTTTTGAGGGGCTTGAAAAGTTTAAAAGTCTTGAAATTTGGCGCACACCTCTAATGTGATGAGGGATTTCTTTTATATGTTCATTTTCCTTGAACAGCGCAAAATGGCTCCACAGCGCCCCTACAAAATTTCAAAACAACAGCCCCTGCTCTGTGTTTTATGTATGAGTTTGAAACCTGGCAAGCTTATTGGAGATATCAAGATGTACAAAAAGTCTCTTGGAGCAATATCCCAAATCCAACAGGAAGTCAGCCATTTTAAAATTAATGTGTAAATTTGGCGACATTTTCCCCTCTTTTCAGGCCTCATACTTTGACGAACTCCTCCAAGGGATTTCATTAGATTTACGCGATCTCCTGTGTGTGGAATCTAAAGACCTTTGTGATGTTAAATTGCGAAGCTTTTACGTTCAGGGAAGCGGGGTGGTCATGGCGGCACGTGGAGTTTCAATCACCGCCAAAAGCAGTAACCTGCTGTCGCTCAAAAACACAATGTCCAATCTCTCCCAAAGGTCGCAGGCGTGATGAGACTCGAGCTCGGAAATGTTTGTTATGCCATTTGTCAGTAATGGTTAGAGCGCCACCTAGTGGGACGACTATAATAATGGTTGAATGAGATGAAATTTTAGCTGGTGGTTAAATGCATGAATTCCATCAATGTGACATCAGATCGGAAGCGCTGGTTTTAGGTGTTGGGCTTGGCTCTCGCCGGGGGGTGCGAGGGCCCTCATATCGCTGCTTGCAGCTTTAATTATTATTATTATTATTATTATTATCATTTTTCATTGAAATGAATTGCCTTTTGAGGGCTTTAACATGCTCAAAAACTCATGAAATTTTGCACACATGCCAGGTCTGGTGAAAAATTTTGTATTTTAATGGTTTTATATATGAGCACTGGGAAATGGCTCTGTAGCGCCACCTATGCGTTGTTAAATGCAGCCCTACGAACACATCTTTTGAGCTACATGTATGAAATTTGGCACACATGTGTGTCATGCCAAGACGAACAAAAAAGTCAATGGGACCATTGACGCAGACCCAACAGGAAGTCCGCCATTTCGAAGTGAAGGTGACATTTTGGCTCCAATTTTGCCATTTCCATGCCTCGAACTTTTTCGAACTCCTCCTTGGGATTTTGTCATAGAAACTTCATATTTGGACAGTGCCAACTACACACCTGGGCCATGTTAAATTGCGGAGCTTTTGAGTTTTCGCGATACGGTGAGGACGTGGCGCCACGGCGAATTTCGATGACTCGCCATGAAAATCTTATTGTCTCTCATTCCCTCATACATTGTCCGACATGGACCAAAGAGCACACATATGATAAGGCTCCACCCCTGAACATATTTCAACTGCCATATTTGACATCAGGGAGAGCGCCACCTAGTGGAAGCAGGAAATGTCATGTTTTACACTTTGGGGTACAGTATTGTGATCGGTGACATCTGCAGCCTCAAATTTCTCCAGGAAAGCCTTAAGGAGTTGGTCTTGGGTTACAGTGAAAACTGTGAGTTTTCGCGAGAGGGTGTGAGCCCTGCAGCATGGCGAACTTTGATGTCTCGCCATAAAGAAACAAATTAGTATAACTCAATGAAATCCAGTATGATCAGTACCAGATTTTACAGGGATGATGTCAGACCCGCCCTGAACAGATTGATATGCCCATTGTCAGGAATACGTAGAGCGCCACCTAGTGGCACCAGGAAATGTCATGTCTTTCATTTTGTTGTACTGATTTTCACAGGTTCATCGTGGCCACCTCAAAAGCGGTGAATATCACCATCAGTCCCTCTTGATGCTTCAGTGAGAAAATTGTGACTATAAACTGAACGGCGCACCCTGGTGGCAACGCAGTTCACCATGAAAGATGAAGTGGCTTTTGAGGGGCTTGAAAAGTTTAAAAAGTCTTGAAATTTGGCGCACACCTCTAATGTGATGAGGGATTTCTTTTTATATGTTCATTTTCCTTGAACAGCGCAAAAAGGCTCCACAGCGCCCCCTACAAAATTTCAAAACAACAGCCCCTGCTCTGTGTTTTATGTATGAGTTTGAAACCTGGCAAGCTTATTGGAGATATCAAGATGTACAAAAAAGTCTCTTGGAGCAATATCCCAAATCCAACAGGAAGTCAGCCATTTTAAAATTAATGTGTAAATTTGGTGACATTTTCCCCTCTTTTCAGGCCTCATACTTTGACGAACTCCTCCAAGGGATTTCATTAGATTTACGCGATCTCCAGTGTGTGGAATCTAAAGACCTTTGTGATGTTAAATTGCGAAGCTTTTTACGTTCAGGAAGCGGGGTGGTCATGGCGGCACGTGGAGTTTCAATCCCTCGCCAAAAAGCAGTAACCTGCTGTCGCTCAAAAACACAATGTCCAATCTCTCCCAAAGGTCGCAGGCGTGATGAGACTCGAGCTCGGAAATGTTTGTTATGCCATTTGTCAGTAATGGTTAGAGCGCCACCTAGTGGGACGACTATAATAATGGTTGAATGAGATGAAATTTTAGCTGGTGGTTAAATGCATGAATTCCATCAATGTGACATCAGATCGGAAGCGCTGGTTTTAGGTGTTGGGCTTGGCTCGATGCGCCGGGGGTGCGAGGGCCCTCATATCGCTGCTTGCAGCTTTAATTTTTCTTGTAATTCATTCAACTATGTCAGCTTTAGGTATTTGTCTTTGTTCTGAATACAAAGACCTTGATTATTGAAATGAATAATAAATGAATTTCAATAATTAATCGGGGGCTACAAGTCTCTAAGCAGCTGTTGAGATAGCTTATGCCTCAGGCCAATTTTGTGTTTTTCACAAAAACAGAAGCTGGAGACTGGCACAGTATTTAAAAAAACCTGAAAATGCAAAGTCACATTATTTTTTAAATGAGCAAAGAAAAAACAAAAATGACAACTCTTTTAAGGGGTAACAAGCCCAGCACTGACAAGGCACAGACAAGCAGTGCAGACAAGTAACAGTAATGAGGCCATGGTGAATGGTGCCATATAATAACAGTGATGTCATTATTGTTAATGCAAGCTGCTGTTTGGTGTTGTTTTGGGCGGTGGTGCATGCTTGTGTCAGTTTGTACTGCCAGTGTAGTGATATATCAGTACAGAAGCTCACGATTCACTTTTGCAGTGATTTGAAAAGATGAGGCTTTCTAAAACTTTCTCGACTTCTGGTTTTGACTTTTTCTCCTCCCCTACCAGCACTGATGTGAAGGCTTTGTCTGAGCAGCAACACCAATAATTCAGGAGAAAACTGCAGCATACCCTGAGTGCTGGTGTAAATGGTACGGAGCTGTAGCGGCTTCACCTTTTTGCGCAGAATGCGACCAGTGTGGCAGTGTAATGTACTCTCTTTGTCTTTATCTCTCTCTGGCTTCTCTTTTTGTTTAGGAACTTTTCCATTCTTCTCTGTTCCCCACAAACCTGATAGTTTCTTTCTGGCAGAGTTGTAATTATTTCTTTCTCCTCATTAGTGAGAGAATTAGATTTCTGCTAATTGCATCAAGAATTGCCTGAAGCCAAATCTGCCAGTGTGTTCAAACAGCCCACACACAACAAGCTGGTGACAATACACGTGTCACAAGAAGGATGCTTGCTTCCATTTGCACACCAACAGACAGCAAGAAGGCTGCGAGTGAAGGACACGGCCAACAGAGAGGGACCTGGAAGCATATTCAACGGTGGCTGCAATCCAACCAAAGACAGTTTTTTTCCTCTTCCGTCAGTTCAGAGAAGCGGAAAATACATTCGCATTCAAACCATGTGAATGTGAAAGTTTGGCTCAGTGTTAAAATAGAGAGGCAGGGAGGGAAATAAAGTTTAGGATGCTCCCAGATAAACTTTTATCTTCTCACAGAAGCAAGAAGCAGCTTATGATATTTCCTATCTGTGACGTCTTTGCTCTGATGGAGGCTTGAGAGTTTATCCTACACAGTTTCTAAATCTGTTATAGGATTATTGCTCCATCACTCCAAGCAACCTAACATTTTCTTAGCTATATCACTGTGAAGTTTGAGAAGGTATATCGCCACAACAAGTATGACAGAAAATGTTTTAGTCACTCGCTGTGAGTCAAGCTGCAAACACAGATAGGAACAGATAGTTGGATATTTGATAAAAAGAACAACAAAAGGACAATTAGTTATAATTATTAGTACACAAACCTGTACATCTAAATCTAATTATCAAACCTAAAACAATCCATTTTATATTTTATTAATACTCTAATAATGTATTTCTTCCATTAATGTACTGTTAGAGTTTATTGGACTTTAGAGAACTTTGAGAAAATAAGCAAAAAACTAATCATGCTCTCTACAATTGTCAGGGACGGGAAACCTCGCAGCCCTCATAGATCTCCTGGCAGTGTAGGCCTGAAGATGGGGTCCTCAGGCGCCCACATGGCCTTGGTCTGAAGATGTGATTAATCCCCCATGAAGTCGCCCACTGACCAAGAGTTTCAGCCTTGCGTGGGTTCAACTCTCTGAAAGCGGTCCAATGGTGTCAGAGTGTCAAAACTGGCTGTGTCAAAACTGTCCCCTGCTATCTGGCTATCTGATTGGTAAGGGTTTGTGGTAGGGCCTCAGGTAGGAGCCCCAGCTCGGGCTCAAACAGTGAGCCATGGTCTTGGGCATTAGCTAAAACTCAGGCAGACGAGAACTTCCGGTCTCTCGCCAATCACTGACTTCAGAAGAAGACGAAGAGGAGGAGGAGGGTTCATAACCCCCTAAACAGCTGTTTCACATGGATCAGATTAAAGCCGTCCTCCCCAGTCTCATAAATTATGGGCCATAACCTCCTTTTTGACACAGAGTGTGTCATATGTTTTGCCTTTAATAGCTTTGTTGTATGAAATGTTCTTTAGTGGTCATTGGATTTCAAAAGTATTATGCTACATATATTATTTCCAGTCATTCTATCTGTGATGACAGTCACATCTGTGTCCACTGCAGTTCCAGTGATGGAGCTGCTCTGTAGTGCAGAAGGAGATTGCTACAGGATTTCCTCTCAGCTAGCACCTGCTTGCAGGATTAGACAGACCCATATTCAGAGCATTTGGTGACTCTGAATCACTTTCCTGTTTGAAAAGTTCCCTATAAAAATATGGCTGAAATTATTTTAGTGCAATCAATCCAACATTTGTGTAATTTTTAAATGAACATCATCTTTTCATTCCTTCAGACTGATCGGTACTATGAGCAGCACTTTTCAGATTGTGTTCACCTCAGTTGTGTGTGTGAGGGTATACAACTCGGCTGAGAGCATCCCCATGCTCTATGTCTAATTGAGCCTCACTGAGACCTGTGTGTATGTGTGTGGATCCCCACAGAGGTGGGCCTGATGTTCTTTGATAGCACATAGTGCAGATTACTGAAAGACACTGATGAATACAGGACACACACAGATGAGAGATGAGGTTTTCTATATGTTTACACAGCCAGTTTCCTCTCAAACGTCCCAAAGCAGCTCAGATGATTTTCCCCTTTATGAATTCCTATATTTGGCTGCTCGGGCTTCACACTAGGGCTTATTTTTTATTACGTTCTGTTTGCCATAAAACACTCTGATCAGACTCTTTTAGGACCGTCTGCTCCAGAGTCTCGGACTCATTTTACTGCACAGGTCATTTTTAATATGTCAGTTTATTTGGGTTACTGCAAATGTGCCAAGAATGACAAATACTTTCCAAATGATTTCTGCTATTTTTGCTTCATGTTGTGTCTTGTTTTTGTGTTGAATAATTGCATTAAACCCTTTATCAGTGCACTCTACACTGTCACCAAAAAGAGTGAATTTAGAATTGACTGAAATTAACTACAGTGCATATTTTTGACTCTTAAAAGGTGAAATTGAGTATTGGCAATATAAGTGGTAATTTTGACATTCAGCACCACCAGCACTGCTGGATTAGTTGTATTGTTTACTCCTTATGCACAATGCTGATGGCAGGTGGGAGAAGACTAAATATTTCCTTCTATCCTTAGACACACTACAGGGAAGCTGACACGCTGAGGCTGTTTTTATTTTTAACATACTAGCAATGTAGTATGGGAGTAATTAAAGTAATATATCACATTATTTGATGCCACAAGAGATCGAAATAAGTGCACTATAAATCCTTTCAAGCTTGTTGACCAATTCAAAAGGAGCCTTATTGAGTTTTTTGGGAGTAATTCATTAGAAATCATCTTTTGAGTTTTGTAAATGGAAAACCAGCCCAGTTAAGCTCCTCAAAGTTGAAATAATGCATTAAATAAACTTAAAATAAAAAGCTCAGCGAGACCCTGGTATTTTAATAGTCTCAGCAGAAACAGTTGTGAGAATGTTCAAATTCTAAATAATAATCTGACTGGTTTGCTAGGATGGATTAAAAGGTTTAGCACCCCTTTGATTAAATTATTATTATTGTTGTACTTTGAGACATTTCATTTGAAGTTTGTTTTATTCAGCCTGATTAAAAAAGACCAAGTCCACTATTCCCTATTGTGTTTGTACTGTTTTTAATCTAAAAATATGTGGGTCTTTCATTGCTAGCAGCTTGCAATTTGCAGCATTTTTTGCAGAACCTTTCGGTTAAAAACAGGTGGGTTTTTTGTTTGTTTATCTTAAACTAAAAATCAGGTTAATAAACTAAAGCAGTAGGTAAACCACAGAAAGCAGATGCAGTCTTGAAAGCCAGAACATGTTTTTGATTTATGTGACACGTGAGATTATTACATTTATGGACTGCAAACTTTGAAAACCAAAAGCAGCTGCCAGAGTTTACTTCCTACATTTCTGCATTCAGTCTTGATTCAAAAGATATTGATTCTTTAAAACATCTGGATGTCAGTAACGCATATACATATCATTGTGTTTGGAATAGGGATGTTATTCAAGGATAACCATGATATTTAAAATTAATACCAAGTCAATAAAGCACATATGATAACAAGGTAAGTAACTGCATTATTGTTTTTGCGTGCGTTCATACATTTATCATTTCAGACTCACATTAACTCTGTGACTTATATTTTGAGATTAATTGATTTGCCAAAAAAATGTAGCACATGATAAAAAAGTTAGATATAAATTTTCCTGATAGTGGTATTGCTATTATTTCTCTTTTCAGATAATCCACAGATATTGTAATATTTCATTCTCTTTTCCCTCTCAATATGAACATTGACCTTTTTGTTACCTTTAATAGACCTCTGAAATCTGTACATGCGTGTCAACAAATGATAACAAAAAGAGGTTAGTATAATTCTGTAATCAGATGTACCAGACGCAAAAAAATATCAGGATTTTTGTGCTTTTTCAGACAAGTGTAGCTAAGCACAGTTAAAACACTGTAGTCTGTGGATCTAACAGGTTTCCTGGGACAAACCTTGAAGCTGCCGGCGTGCCTCACTCACCTCTCTCCACTCCTTTGTCCCCAGGCCTTGAACGTACAACACCACCACTGAAAAGAGAAACACATGTATGCCTTCAATTTATTTTTGCACCTTATGAATTTCAAGACTAATGATATCTCAGTAGTCATAAATGCAGGAAATCACTGTTATCTAAAGATGTAAAAAATATATAAATGTTCTTTTAAAGTAATATTGAAAAATAATCTTTGTAAAACTGTGAGTCACGTTTCTTTCTCATTCAGTATTACTTTTGAAACAAAAAGCTTGAGGTCCACGTAAAGGAAACATTTTCAGTCATTATAAGGCTTAGCAAGCTGGGCTTCGTCTTGCCACTGGCTTTCTTTGGATGCCAAAACTTGCCAAACAGCTCAGACTGTGTGTTGAACTTTTCTCCAAATGATGAGCTGAAGGGAGCGACAGTGATTTTCACCTCACAGCAGAAAGGCTCCTAACCTTCTCATTGGCTGGGTCTTTTCAACATTTACACAGTAAAAGAGTAAAACACTAAACAGATTTTATTCACAAAACAAGCACAATGGACCCAGAGGTAGATCAGTTTATTTAACCAGTGCGAATTACAGAGAAGTGTTCAGGTATATCACATTTGTTTTCACCCAAGCTCTAGATGCATGCCACCAGAGACAAAGAGAAATGAAGCAGCTGCCCTGGCACTCACAGTGCCCTTTCTGGCCCACAATGAGAGGGACAGGCTGTTTTTTCCATCCCCTTTCCATGTGCAAGTCCCCCTGCACTCGACTGATATGTCATTATTGTCGTGTTATTCAATTATACGCGGGTCCACTGTACGATTCATAACCAGACTTTATTTTCCATTCTTGCTCTGCTCTTCACATAACATAACATTCTATTCAAAACACAGCGGTCTCGCCCTCTAGCTGCCCTCAGCCTAACTACACTGACCGGCTGCATTAACATCTACTGTACAATGCAATTACACCACAATTATCTCTTTCCCTCCCTGCTTAGACTATATAATGAGGAAGTAGGAAGTGCCACGCATCACATTTCTACTGTGAGCCTCCACCTTGTCCACACACTGCTCCCCCCCTCGATACCACAGAGAGAGCGCTGTTGGAGGAGGAAATGACCTCAATCCTGAGGAAGGAAGAAATAACAGTCCCTCAGTTGGTGTTACTGATGGGTTTCATCTCAGGTGTTTACAGCAGTGAAAGCTGTTGTGTTGGATTGGGGTTCAACACCAGCAAAAATCTTACCAAATACATCTGAGCTTGTATAGTCCAGTAATTAATTAATAAATAAATGTATCTTTGAGTACTCTCCTTTCTTCATTCCTCTCTCCTTCCCCTCATCATCCTCCTGTATGTAGATATTTTCTTTGTCATCTGTCTTTGCTTTTTCTCTTCTGTCCTTTCCACTTTTTCTTATCTACATTTCTCCTTTTGCTCCCAAATCAGTTTCTTCTTCTTTTCCCTGTGGTCTCTTTTTGTTAAAGTCCTCCTTCCATTTACTGAATTTCCATTTCTCCTTCCCCCTTTCCTCCTCTTTCTCTCTTCTCATTCCCTCCTATCTTGTCCTCTCTTTCCTCCCTCTGTGCCTCCCCTGTCCTGTGGTTCTAATCTTCCCTACTCTCCATTTTACTTCACTTCTTCTCCTCCACGCCTCTCCCCAGCCTCTCTTCTTTTCTTCTCTCTTCCACTTCAAAGCAGGTCATGGTAACAGCAGGCCATGTATAGAAATCATCATGTTTCTGCTTCAGTGGGACAGAAGGCCAGGCAACCACAATGACCCAGTCAGTGTTGGAAACCATACATCCTCTCTGCTTTTCTCTCCAAAGGAAAGGGAAAATGCAGAGGAAACAAGGGAAGCAAAACAGGGTTAGACTAAACTGATAAAGATCAAAACGGTAAGCAAGAGGCAGAGAGTTTAGGGATGTTTGGCTAAGTGATTCATATATGGACACTCACCTGTCTGAAAGACGTGTGGTAAGACAGAAAAAGTGTGTAAGAGTGAAATGGAGACAGAGAACAACACAAGCAAGCTTGCTGATGATGATCCACATTCATGTACACAATGTATGTTCTTGATTTAGGGCAGCACTTCTGAAATATTTACACTGGGAGTCTGAAACTAGCTGCCTGACCTCTGAAGGGACTCAGGACAGGCAAAAATGGAAGTGTAATTTTACTGGACTTTTTCAGCCTTTTTGTTTATCGTTTGTCTCCAGCCTAATTTAGTGATTCTGAAATCGCATCAAGTATCCAAGAGTCTGGTATCATACATTTTTGTCTGCAGAGCAAATTTTCTACACAAATTTAAAATGAAAAGTACCACTGGCTTATTTTTTAGTTTGGAGCTCCATGCAAAATCTCACTTCAGAAAGGCGAAGGCGCTGGCACTACACGGAAGGAAGCTTCTTAATGATTTGAAGACAATCACCAACTGCACTATTGTTAACACACTACACCATAACTAATTAAAATCTTGCAGCACTTGCAACCTACAGGCCCATCTTTAGTTTGCCAGTGAATATGATTCAGAGAAGGGTGGGGAAAACATGCTTTGGTCGAATGAAAACAAAACTGAGCACTAATCAACCCAAATTAGCCCAAGACCGAATTTAGTCAAGTTTTGCTCTGGGATCAAACACTTATTTCACTCAATGACATGCAAATCTTTTTATAACTGTTTTAAGGATTTTTCTGGATATTTGGTTGATATTCTGGCTTTCCATTGAAATGAAACTACTATAATAATTGAAATCTATCATTTGTCTGTAAGAGAGCAAATTTACAAATTTAGTAGCTCAAATTTCAATTCAATCCAGTTCAATTCCATTTTATTCATACAGCGCCAAATCACAACAACAATCGCCTCAAGGTGCTTTATATTGTAAGGTCGACCCTACAATAATAAATACAGAGAAAAGCCCAACAATCATATGACCCCCTATGAGCAAGCACTTTGGCGACAGTGGGAAGGAAAAACTCCCTTTTAACAGGAAGAAACCTCCAGCAGAACCAGGCTCAGGGAGGGGCGGAAATCTGACGCGACCTGTTGGGGTGAGAGAAGGAAGACAGGATAAAGACATGCTGTGGTTGTGCATGCAGTTGTTTCTTTTGCTGTACTGGAGTATTTCCACAAATGTGAAGCCACAGTCATTCACACTGAAATGAGAATTGTCCCATTTTTCTACAGATAAATCACCTATACAGTTCTAGTTAACTGGGTTAATATTAACAGTGGATCAAACGCTTAGAGAACAAGAACAATGGATGCTATCAAGATATTTTCTTACAGTCTGTGACAAAATTAGCTGCAGCAGAAACATGATTCTTTCTGTTTGCTGCACTACTGAATAGAGAAAAGACTGCAGAATTCATTTTAAATAAGATACTTGTAAAGTGCAGCATTCTCTGCTGTATGGTGAAACTCTCCAACTATATCAGTGCTATCGATAGCAGACGAGACACTTAGTGGTGCACTAGGAATTTATAAATGAACTTCAGCAACCCACACTTTTATCTCTTTGACTTTTAATATTCTAATCTTTCAAAGATTTGTCCTAAGAAACTGCATTTCTATGCAACTGAGTCATTTGGCCAATTACTTTTATTGGCTGAGTAATCAATGGTTGGATTACATTTAGAAAAACTACTATAAAAAATACTATATCTTACTTATGATTACTGTCATTAATTTTGGATCCATCCTAATTAGTGATGTAGAACCAACAGTCCGAGCATGGATAGCATGGTAGCATAACTGTTAGCACTGTTGCTTCACAGCAAAAAAAAAAAAAAGTCCCTGGTTTGAATCCTGGCTTGAGCCCTTCTTTCTTTCCTGTGCCTGCATGTCTTTTCCATGTATTCAGGCTTCCTCCCTCAGTCCAAAGGCGTACATGTTGACTGGTGTTTCTGATGTGGCTATTTGTAGCGTTATATGAATGTTTGGTTAAAAATGTTGCTTGAGTGGTCAGCAAGATGTTTATAATCTATAAACAGGAAATTTCACCTGTTACATGCAAAATTTTGTTCTAATTATTTATGGATGAGGAACTAGCTGTTTACTCACAGCCACTCAGAAGCATTAAAATATATTAGTAGTTCAGTGTGGATTAGGTTCAATCATTTTACCACTAGCTGCCAGTGCTGTGTGACATTATGAGTCTACACTGACCTGCACTGTCCTTTTGTGGCTTGAGGACTGGGTCAAATATAGGGATCTAACCAGGAACATGAAAGAGCTGAGGGGACATTGTGGTCTGTCAGCCTAGCTTTCCCCTTTTCCTCAGTGGGGAGGAAGAGTTTGAAGTTCAGGGCCCCATCTGACACAATCATTACCTTCCAGCATGACCCTCCACCCCCACCCCGCACAGGAACAAAGACTAATCTATGGGATGTGTCAGTAAAGGAGCCCTGGCCTGCGGAGAGGCCGTATTTGATTCTTTGCCTTCAAAATCAGTGTCATTCAGTATGATAATATACACTGTGGTTATACATCATAATGTAAATGATTAGTCAATGGATAGTACCTTTAACCAATGATTTTAACACTAAAACAAAGATGAGAAGCAACATATAAATGGGATAATTGACAGAATCTTTATCATTCACGCATTATAATAAATCCTCCCTGTAATCTCTTTTCTGCCTTCCGCTCACTGACTTTCTAAAATGATATACGTGACAAATGCTCAGCCTGTTCAGAACAGTTGATCCCAGATGACATTTTAAATTTTCTTTCTTGCATATGAATCAACATTTAGCAAAAATCAAAGAGTTTACCTGAGGTTCTTTGGCTTCATGGAGCTTTGTGGTAATTACTGATTTCTAAACAAGATGGGAAAAATTCTCTAATCTGTGTTGATGAAAGAGATCCAAATCTACAATCTCACATTAGATAATTAGGCTTCTGTCGGGACTCGTGAGAGTTTGTTAGGAAACTGTCAGACTGCTATGGTACTGTCAGGTTGCATGTAAACACAGCTCTTTGCAGTCTTGGGAGATGTTACATCAAACAAACCTCAACTGAAAGCTACAAAATTTCATATGACAAGGATGAAGCACTAAAAGTTGATTTTATCTTAAAAGTGCCAAAAGAAATGTCCACTAAGGCAGTTTGAGATGTTCAGCTGTTAATTTGAGGAAGAGGGTGCGCATCAATGCTTCATTATTTCTCTTCATTAACATACTGTATCTATAGGACACAGTCAATAGGGTCTGCTCAGCAATCTCAACTATATGATTTGGCTAGTCAGACAAATTGACAGTATATGTTTTCAAGCAACGATGCAAGGTTGGAAAAAGTGAAGAATTCTCTGCAATACTGCAGTTCTCCCTGTAAGCTAACCATTTCAGATTCAACATGAGTGAAAGTAAACTGCTCACGCTTCTATTCTGTCTTCTCTGATTTTGGATACTGTGGCAGATTGCTGCTTCTACAAACATTTGTGAAAGATTGGGTCACTCTCGGGAACTCAGTCCGGTACCTTAATGGGATGCCAACAACTCGGCTCTTCGCTTCTCTCCCCCATAGTTTTGTTTTATCTTGGTCTCACTGTCCTCTCGTTTTTCCTTTTCTCTTTCTCTTCATCCCTCAGCTGCCTCACTGAGCCTGGTTCTAGCAGAGGTCTCTTCCAGTTAAAGGAACTTCCTTCCCACTGTCGCGAAACACGGTTGGGGCTTTCCCTCTAATATCGTAGGGTCCTTGCTTTTCATGTGCTCTGAGTTTGTGAAGTGGCACTATATAAATAAAACTGAATTGAACTGATTTTAATTATTTCTCTCTTAGATTCAACAACAGAAGTGAGTGGAACTCTCACAGGAGGAAAAACTAATAACACACTAAATTTCTTTGTTTTTAATAAAAATTTTGTGCTTCAACCCGTGTTTGATTGAAAGGCCACTTATTGGTTTAATCAACAGCAAGTAGTGATTGTTTTTTGTTGGGTTTTTTGGCAACTTAATAAGCCAGGTTGTTTTTCCTTCTGTGCTCTTCAGTCTGTTGAGTCATCAGCCATAACACTTCAATGCAACTGACAATAAAAAATGATATTAAGAAATATGTCGTCTGCGTCTTTTGACTCCAAGGTTCCTTTTTGTCTTGCATGCTGCATCTCGTCAGCACTTTTCTTCTTGAAACTGTTGCTCATATAGCCTTGCTTTTTATATCACCTTTTTCAACTCAAGTAAAGATGAAACATTGACTTGTGAATAAGAGTCCTGTCTGCTTTTTACGTACTTAGTAAATAACATTAAATAGGTCAAAATTTAAGTTACAGTCCACTAAGCGGGTTTAAATCTGGGTGCTTAGAGTAAACCTTGATGCCATAGCTGTAGTGCTGCTGTAGCACAATGGAGTGACACTCTTCCACATTTTTCTCCAAGAACATTTTCTGAATGGTCAGAGCAGTTGTGCTGATGTTTGAGTTTTATGATTTTAATTTATACCCTAACAGAAAGAAAACATAGCATCTACAACTGGTATAATTATTGCTTATTGATTTTATTTCATTATTATTTGATCGGAAAGTTGGTGGTTCGATCCCTGGCTCCTCCAGTCTGCATGCCAAGTATCCTTGGGCAAGATACTAACTCCAAGGTGATCTCCAATGCATCCATCGGCATATGAATGTTAGTTAATAAGCACTTAAAAGCACAAAAGGAAGTTACTGGGTGTGATTGGTTGAATGTAGCATGTTGTAAAGCGTTATATAACATTCAGTCCATTTACCAAAGCAAAGATATATGAGGAACGTGTAATGACTGATTACACTCGTCAGACAAGAGGAGCTGAAATGAGGCTGGACCAACAAATATTTGTATGATGTTGTCAAAGCTAGTCTAACATTTAACCATGTGCTTGGCTGTAGTTTACTAATGCATGCAAATCTGTGTTTATAAGTCTTTCATTGTGCTGTACTGTATACTGCATATATTGCACTGCCTGTTTACTGAAACATATTCCAATTATAGTTATACTATTGACATAATGTGCAGACTCTCAGCTTTCATTTGAGGGTATCCACATTCAAATTGGATGAAGAATTTAGGAGTTTCAGCTCCTTAACATGTGCCACCCTCTTTTTAAAGGGACCAAAAGTAATTGGACAGTTGACTCAAAGACTATTTCATGGGCAGGTGTGGGCAGTTCCTTCATTGTGTCAAGACTGTAGATGTTATGAATATTATCAGTTAAGCAGATAAAAGACCTGGGGTTGATTTGAGGTGTGGAGCTTGCATTTGGAAGATTTTGCATTGACAGACAACATGCGGTCAAACGAGCTTTCTTTGAACAAATGAAACCAAGACCAACCTCTACCAGAATGACGGCAAGAAAAAAGTTACAAGCTACATGCGTCTACATAGAAAACAGTCAGGATCTCTTTATTTTTGACTGTAAACTGCATAATCAAAGAATGATCTAGCATCCAGGTCTAAAAAGTAAAGCCAATGTGTGCCTTAAACCTGTGTTCTTTGGCTAAGGGGTAACTTCTCTGGGTGCAAGACTTTAGATTTTATGGAAGTTGATAGGAAACGATGTTTATTTGGTAAACTGTGGTCATTACTAGAGTCAGAAGGATAAACTAAGGAACGCTCAAGCTTCTGACTTGAATGACTGACTTAAACAATGATTGAAAAAGTTGCATTGACAGATAAGAAAACGAATCCAGAGAAGCCTTTCATTTTCAATTAGTTTTTTGGCATTTGTGCATTTTGCTTTTTTTCCTCCATTCTTTTGTTTCTAAAGTTGCATTAAGATGCAGCTGCTGTCTCTAAAAGTTACTATAATATAATCACATTCAATGTGTGGGCCCAGCAACTGCAACGTGTCAATCAGGCTCCAATGATTAGTCACCCTTAATGAGGACCAATTTAATTAAGAGTCCTTCCCATTCGATCCCAAGATGCAGGTTTTCATTCAGTCAGTTACTATTCTGCATGTGTAAGCGCTGTGGGAGACAGTCACAATATTACTGCTCACTGATGCTCTAAGTGTGGAATTAACATGCAAAAGGCAGTGATTTAATAAACACTGCATGAGACAGAAAAGTTCCAAGGCATCAGAGAATACAAAATCACATCAAAGGAGTAATTACACAAATGAATGATGAATGTGAAGAATCAGTGTGAGAGAGAAGGCAGTTACCTGGATCTGACTTGGAGAAGGTGTCCATGTCTAACAGGTTCCTGCAACAAAAAAGTGTTTAAGACAGAAACATCAAAGTACTGCAAGGCTAAATGGTTCATGGTAAGTTCAACAGTATGACAAAATCTTTCATGTGTTCATAGTCATGTTCTAAAAAGCATTAAGGGTGTCCTTTCTTTCAAACTCTCTCTCAGCACTGTAAAAAGGACGTCTCTCTAGACTTACAAAAGAAGCATAGTGCACTCTGTGTACTGTACATATGTGCAGTCATATGTTAGTATCACCTTTTAGAGAACTCTGCTTTCAAGAGTGTAACTATGGTCAGATTAAGAAACTGCTAATGCTACAAAATAGAGCCACATGAATGGTTCTTTGGTTGTGGGTAGAAGAAATATTACAACAATACACAAATGTTTTAACTGGTTGACTGTAACTGCACAATATAGTGAAAATCCCTACAGTGTTAACTGTCACAAAGTTCTTGTATAAGATTTATCCAAATAAACTTTAATTCCAGTGGAAATATTACTGCATACATATCTAAAACCTATCAAATCAGATTTTTTTTTTTTTTTAAAGAAAAAAACAACAACTAAAAATACATTCTGAAGTGAACTAAGATCATGTACCACATGTTTTTACCACAGTGACAGCAAGACATACACTAGAAACGTGCTATTTGCTTCATCATTTTGTTCCTGCAGGAAGAAAAATGAATCTCACACACACACACACAAAGAGCCACACTTGTGTGTCAAATCATTGCCGGGATTACGACCCAATTTCCGTCTAACAACCTGACACATTACTTGGAACCAACTGTGATAACAAACAGCGTTCGATAAAGTGCTGAGATGTGGGAGATGACAGATTGAAACATTGCCCTCTTGAGGACTTGGAGCTGTCAGGGTGATGAGGGTGACTACAGGGAGCACACATCCTCGCATGTTCACACTGTTCTGTTCGTGTCTGAATACAGTATGTTCACATTCACGTGTGGGCATCAGTATAACAGCCCTCGCCTGTCAGCACACTGTGGCAGCTTGTAGTGCTATAAAACAACCATACGAGTACCCCACGCAGATGATTTTATCCTACGGTTTTTGCCTTTTTTGGAGGACATTTTTCTCCCTTAACTAGGGAAGCAGACTGAGTAGCGATACCAAATAAACCTGGAACTTTCAGTTTGTACCGAGATGCAAGAGAACCTAATAAAAAATTCACAAATATGAGTAGTCCTAAAAAGCCATACACATAATACTGTTCATTCAATCTGTCTGGAACGCAGTCAACAACATTTAAAAAGCTATTTAGTATAATTATTTTCCACCATGTGCCCAAGATGGTAGCAGGCTAAATGTCAATAGATAGGCAGAGCTATGAGAATAAGCTTGTCAATCTTCAGTCTAGTCTCAGTTAACAATAGCACACTCTTTCAAAGAGGATCCCAAAAGAATAGAAAGCCTTTAAAAACTTGCGCTCCCACATGTTGCATCTTCTTTGTAATACAAAACACATTGTTGTTTACCAAGCAGGCATCCCAACACTTTGTAGCACACACTCTCTGACAGCAGCTGGTTTGGCACTTGCTTCACACCACTTTTTAGAAGTCTTGACTTCACTTTATTTACCATCGAACATGGAGTAAAACTAGGTGATTTTGAATAAACCGTTAACAACCAAGCATAAAAAAAACCTTACCAAAACCACATTCCATCCTTTTAGATCTTTAGATTTTTAGAGACTGGGGGAGCCTAGGATAGAGTACACTTCAGTGCTAAAACACTTAGATCTATGATTAACCTAATGTGAGTCATTAAACCTGAGCAAGTACTTTAATGCTGCCACAGCTTACCTACAAACTTGATGACTGTAACTTAGCAGTATGCATTTTCTGTCACTGTACCAGCTTCTCTCACACAGAGCAGGGATCACCTCTAATAACAAACCTGTCAAACTGTTAAAAACTTCATTCTAATTGACGACTTTGGTTTGTGCCAGCTCTTGTTGTGGCTTCTGACACACACACACACACACTCATTTTCATATCTTAGTGAGGACATGTCACGAACCCTAACCATCAAAACTGGTTACATTTAACCCTCAGCCTAAACCTAACCATAACCACATTTTGAGCCTCAAAAATCCCTTCAATCTTGTGGGGCATTTTGTCCCCATAAGTGACTGTTGGTCCCCACAAGTATAGTAGCATGCCAATTTTCTGTCCTCAAAAAGATGTCTAAACATGTACACACACACAAACACACAAACACCAAAAAAAAAACAGTGTATGAACAACATAGTCATCAGTGTCATTGTGGCACAGTGTCATAGATGCATTAAGGTGCCCTGTGGCTCTTTTCCCACCCCCCACACTAATGCAAGCCTTTCTGGATCAGGAGACATTTAGTCAAATGTGTTTTCTGCTGGACTGGGAAATGCTGGGTTGACATGTTCATCACAGATAGTCACAACCAGTAACCACTGCACAGTTCCAGGTTGCATGATAGAGTTAATTCTAGATATTTGTGTCGTCAGTATGCAGAGGAGTGACTGTTTTCATCAAACTCACAAGGAGGTCATATCTCTTGTCTTGTAGTGCTGGTCTTTAAAATCACTTCAAACACTTGCATTTCTTTTTGGTTTTTTGGTTTGGTTTTTTGGGGGGGTTTTTTGGGGGTAGTTTAAATGTGGGCAATAAAATCTGCAAGAAACAAACTTGAATTTGTCATTTGTCATCATGTAGCTGTTTATTGATGCTATATTGCTGCTACCATTACCCTTACAGAAGCATGCATTTGTGTTCATATATGCCTCATAGAGCTCGCTGATGCATACATCATACTCTGATACAATAGGCCTTTGATTTAGGTTTGCTAATAGATCAGCTCAATATGTGCTGAAGCTGATCTGTCAGTGGGTATAAAATAAAGGAAAACTGCCAGTTACATAATGTAGAAGAATGATCCAACTAAGTTGGCTTATATTTTCTTTTCTTTGAGTAGAACTTATTAGGGGCTGCTTGTTAGCAGGGTTCCACTCTGGTAAGTTTAATTCAATTCAATTCAATTTTATTTATATCTATAAATCAACAGTTATGTGAAGGTGCTTTACATTGTAAGGTAAAGACGCTACAATAATACAGAGGAAAACCCAACAATCGGGGGGTGGGTGGGTGGGGCAAGCTTCCCACTGTCACCAAGCACTTGGTGACAGTGGGAAGGAAAAGCTCTGTTTTAACAGGAAGAAACCTCTGGCAGAACCAGGCTCAGGCAGGGACCGCCATCTGGTGCGACTGTGTAGGAGGGAGGGGAGGGAGACAGTAAAAAAGACAAACTCTGGAAGAGAGCCAGCAATTAATCATTAGAGAGAACAAGCTGCAGAAAATCCTAAAGAATCAGACAAGCATCTAGAACCATGCTTTGTTTAGATCCATGCTTTTACTCAGAAAGCAAAGAACCCGTCTTTGAAGCTTAACATCTATTAGATACTAATCTCATTTAAGAGACAAGTTTTTTCTTGTAACGTGGCCTTGTGTTTGAAACCTTCAGGACATGATATGAGAGAAGCTGGGTTACCAATCAGAGCCCTCGCCTGCTGACATTGACATTCTCCCACTGAGAAGTCCTGGCTCCCCGTGTTCGCTGACCTGCCTGGCATTTCACTCCTAAAGTGCTGCCAATGTCACTTTTTAGCATCACAACACCAGCCACACTGCACAGCCATCACCATTTGAGAGCACTGCATTGATGCAGCTCTCAAAAGCCTTCACAAGAGAACAGTAAAAACTTCTAATGCTGATATGAGTTATTCTCTATTCAGTTAATAATTACAGTCTATCTAATTAACTAATAATCTAATTAAAAACATTTTTAAACATACTAATGCTAGGACAAGATGGCACCAGGGTTATTACATGGTACATCTAAGTATGCACTTCTTTCATGTCCTAACAAAGGACTGTCCTTGGACTTCAATGGCTCACTAATTCTGTTATCAGAGGCAGTTTTCACGGGGTCACTTAGTGCTTTTCCAGAGGTCCCTCTGTCTTCTTTGTCTTATTGTTAAAAAAAATGTAACAAAGATTTGGGTAAAATATCAGCTGGTCTTGTTGAGAGTTTCATTTGTGTAAATGTCTGAAAATGTCCTCCAAAGAAACAGGTGAAAAAACTCCATAATCGTGGAATGTGGAGGAGTATGAATTAAAGGGACTATATGTGGGAGTTATATTTTTTCTACTGCAATTAACATTTTCTAGGAAACATTTTAGAAAGCCATTGTAGTGTGGAAAAACTGGTATCAATGGTGTTTAAGGAGAAATGATGCTCACAGCACCTTTGGATTCCTTTTTCCTGCAGAAATTAGGTTGGAAACGATGCTCACGTGACTTTCAGCATGTCGTTAAAAGCACACGAGTCCCTTGAAATAAAGTCTGTTTTGCACAGGTGCCTTCTTCATAGTGTGTTCTTGAATAAGTCAGAAGTCGGAAATTAGGAGTTCCCAGTAGGATTTTTTTTGTGGAACACCTGTTCAACTCAGATTTCCCACTCAGAAAGTTAGAGCAGACCAACATACCACAAGTTAGTGATCCAAAATGGCAGCACTGAAGGTACAAAGTAGTAAAACTGTAAACATTTAATCTGTACTGCCACTGTTGTGTGTTTTTGACACAGTAAATAAGCCATACACTGATCAGGCTCTTTACATGAATGCCTTTTCAAAGCGCAAAAAATGAGTATTATGCTGCATTGCTAGTAATACCTAAATGCCTCTACCTTGCTAAGAAAACTAATCCTGTTTTCCCTGGCTCCCGAGTTCTGACATCCGAGGTATCTGGAACGTGGCATCAAGCCAGGGCTTTCTTGCTATGAGGCAACAGTACTAATAATTGCATGAGATATAGATTACTTATAAAACATGAACCTGATTGAGGAGAAAACAAAGTCTTTCTGTTGCCACCAGAAAATCTTTACTTTGCAATGTGTATTGGGGTTAATAGGTCATTTACTTGCAAGAGAAGGCAGGTCATATATTTTCCCTTGTCTCATTCAAGCAATCCTGTGCCAGCAGTAATCACTGCAGACTGCAGGCAGGCTGCCACACTTGGCTTGTCTAATAGGATCTAGAGGAGCAGCATTTGGGTGGCAGGCAGGCAGCCACTTGTTTAAAAAGAGACCAAAAACACAGCTTCCCTCAACACTATCTGACTCCCTTTCTGACCCACATCCATAATGACACATCTGACAGAGCGATTTCCACACATAGACTGTATACACCATGCTGTGGCCAAATCCCAAGTCATTTTCAGAGCTCTACTTCAAGACACAGACTCCATAATGTCAGTGACAAGTGGCAAGTCAAATCAGAGTTGCGTGTTTACACAGCAGAATTATGTTGTGTCATTAATCTTTTATGGTGATGTCAGAATACAAGGCCTGACTGCTGCGAAAAGAGCAACAAAAACACACTGCCATATTAACTCCTTTCTTTGTAATATTACTCAATATAAAGTGTCTCGAGGTGACAGTGAATTGGTGCTTTATATACAGTTCTGAAAATGAATAGAACTCAACTGAATTGAATTCATATGTGTAATTCTAGTTTAAGTTAAATTCTTGGATTTGTTGTTCTTTATGGTTTTGGTTCTCTTTATTGTTTTCTGCTTGTGTTCAAGAAAACAATAAAGACGAAGTGGCGCAAGAATTGGCAGTTCGTCTTGTAATTGGAAGGTTGCCGGTTCGAGCCCCGGCTCGGACAGTCTCAGTCGTTGTGTACTTGGGCAAGACACTTCACCCGTTGCCTACTGGTGGTGGTCAGAGGGCCCGGTGGCACCAGTGTCACCGGGCCCTCTGTCAGTGCCCCCTGGGGCAGCTGTGGCTACAATGTAGCTTGCCATCACCTGTGTGTGAATGGGTGGATGACTGGATGTAGTGTAAAACGCTTTGGGGTCCTTAGGGAGTAAGTAAAGCGCTATACAAATACAGGCCATTTACCATTTATTTAAAGTTCCTACTGTGCCTTCCCTGTGTTCTATGGTTAGTTACTCTTGTCTCCGTGTTTCTAGCTCCCTAGGCCATGTCCACACTAATACGTTTTCATTTGAAAACGCATCTTTTTCTCTCTGTTTTGGCCTTCCGTCCACACTGAGATGGCATTTTTGGTTAAGGAAAACTGAGCTTGAAAACATTCTCCACAGTGGATAAATCTGAAAACGCTGTTTTCGTGTCGCAGTGTGGACTGCGAAAGCTGAAGCATTTGAGTCTAGTCTCCATGTCACAGTGTCAAGTCTGCATCTTTGTGTATGTCTTTTGTTTCCTGTTTTCCTGTGACAATCTCGCGTCCGGTGCTCATTGTTTTCAGTTTTGCTTCCTCCCTGTCTCATTTTGTCAGATTAGTCTCAGCTGTGTTTCCCTCCTGTTTCCCCTTCCCTGGTTACTCCCCTGTGTTTCTCCCATGTACTTGGTAATGTCCAAGTTCTTGGTTTCCCAGTTTAGTTTTCTAGTTTCCTAAGTTTTCTGGTTTGACTTTTTTATGTTTCTGGTTTTATTTTCTTGTATTTCATATTCGAGTTTTGAACAGCAAAATAAAGCTCCCTCCTTTAGGTTATCCTTCCGTGTCTCGAGTCCTGCGTTTGGGTCCTACCTCCTGCCTGCCACACAGCTAACCATGACAGAATGACGCAACAACGGACAAAGGAAAACACAGGGCTTAAATATACAAGGGAGTAACGAGGGAAATGCTGGCAAAACTTCCACTTTTGTTGAATTACTTTATTTCTCATCTGTTCTTGCTAGATTGTAGCATGATTTGTTGTTCCTGTAATGTCAAAGGAAGCTAAAGTATCCAGAGAGAACCCACACAGACACAGAAGAACATGCAAACTCTACACAGAAAAGACCTGACGGATTCAGACCCAGGACCTTTCTGCTTTGAGCCAACACTGCTAACCACTGTGCCACCAGCACGGTATTGTACTGTTTCATAACACCATCAATCATACCCAACTAAATTTGTCTAAATTTAATTGAATAACGCACACACACACACACACACACACAACAAGAAGATGCATTTCTATTTGCACATTATCCCTATTTTCTCCCCCCTTCCTTTTTTTTTTCTTTGTCCTGCCTTTGCTGCCTTAGACATGGTCATACTATACCACCCATGCTGGAACAACTGAAATAACACAAACAGAAATGAATAAATAAACAGGTAAAAGAAACACATTAAGAATAGGAGCCTATAGAGAATTTATAGAGCTCATCTTGGAAAAGCAAACTGTGTTTGGTACAGCAGTGCATTCAAACCATAATCAGGACAGGATTTAAAATCTATAAATAAATTTGGCCAAATTTCAAAGGTTGCTTGAAAAAAAACTTTTTTCAATTAGTAGTAGAAATTTAGAAACAGATGATTTTTAGCCAACACTGAATGTGTAATATAATATCATGTTCTAACTGTGACTTGCTTACAAACTAGGGTGGTAATCAATTAGTTGGTAATGTTAGAAGCAGTGCTGGTAACGTCAGATATTTCTAATTATTTACTAGAAGTCAATTGTTTAAATGCTCTGAATGGCATTAGCATTCACTCCTAAAAGCACATGAACATCTAACAATTTGTAGAATGCTTTCACAATTCAGTGAGCACCTGAATGTGCAATGATTAATCATAGCTCCTTTGAATTTTGCATAAAATATTTATCTTAAATCTTAACTACAGAAAACAAAATACTTATATTCTTGTAGCCCTCCTTTCTTTCCATATCATTAGCAGAATGTACAAATATGGGTGGTCTCCTCTATTTTTGTGCCAATGAGACATCAAACAGCTGTAGCATAAAAAAAACACCTAAATTACATTAGAGCAATCAGTTGCACCTGTTTTCCAATCAATGCACTCATTCTGCATAAAACAATGATTCTCATTTCCCCGTTTCACTCATGTCTAATCCATGTGAACAGAAATCCCAGCCATCTTAACCTCAATGGGAAAAGCAATCCCTTCATTACCAGCTGCAGTGGCTTTGAGATGTAACACGAGTGCTGTGCTGTTTGAGAAAGAAATCCCAACGGAAAAAACAATACCTGAAAATAGATCAGCTGGGACATCAAGTGCATAAAGACTGATTTGTTTCTCAAGGAGCAAAACTGTCTTTATATTAAAGCATGGATGACCTAATTGAAGATTTAAAGCAGCTAAGTCAAAGAGCAGGCGAGTCTTTTAAAAACAAGGCTGCATTTTCACCTCCAGGTAACCTCTACTGCAGATGTGTTGACATCTGCACAATAATGAGACAGTGTGCTACATGGAACCCTTTTAAAATCATCCAAATGTCAAGTATGTGTCAAAAGACATCAGGCAGGTCAGACCTGTATGGATTTTCTTAGACAAAGGGAGATGAAAGAGGCTCAGGTAGAAGGATGCGTATAGTGCTGCAGCTCAGATCAGACTCAGTTCAAAGGTCCAGCTTGTAGAGAGAGATGGCAGTTTCGATGACAGGACCCAGAGTTAGCATCCACCTTGAAGATTTAAGTGTGTGTTTGCAGATCTGATAGGCTCATTTTCAGTACCATCACATGGACTACTCCAATTTTTTCCTGAACTTTTAAGGTGACTAAAATGTTACTTCTGGTTGATGGTTTGCATTTGTACACAATTTGTACAATGGCTGCACTGACTGCTGTTGATCAATATGATTCACAACTTGAGACAAAGCTTGAGGTGAAACATGCACAAGCAGCAAGGCACATTCACAATATTAGAGTTAGAGTAAGCAAAGCAATTATATTTTATAGGTAAACTGCTCGAAATGAAAAAGGAATGAGTATATCAGAAACATCAAGCCCCAAACCCCTACATTTCTAAACTTTCATGAATTATATTGTACTTATTGGCTGGAAAATGATTTCCCTGAGGCACACATCATGCTCAATGGCTAACAATTTGTCAGGTCATTAGCCAATAAACATGCCATGGTTTATCCTGTAATGATATTGTACAAAATTGGTGTCACATTATACACTATATAACCTGAAACAAGTGATATTATAAAGCCATCCTGAACAAGTTTAATGAGGTCATAAAGAAACGGAGAAGGGGGTCACCCTATCTTCCCAATAGAAGGAATGCAGGTCCAACAGCAGCCATCGATCACAAGATTAAAAGTAAAATTGCAAGTTTGTGTTTGTGTTATCCTCAAACAGCTGATAGGTTGTGTTCCATTACCTTTCACCACTTAGAGACCAACAGATTTTAATGCACTGTAATCCTGCTTGCAGCTGGCTCTGCTGAAAATGCTCACAGGGCTCAAAAACAGAAGTATGAGTATCACTGCCTACATACAGAGGCTTATTTGGCAGTGAATATGTTTCTTAAGAATTTGTCAAGTGCCATTTTCAACCACGGCATCTGGGACTTGATCATCCAAAGCCAAGAAACAATTCCAAAGTCATCGGCACTGGAAAATAAAAGGGAAATAATTGCCTTCTATTTGTTATGTGTGTTTTGCAATAAAAAAAAAATCTGTTTATATCATATAATTAGTTTTTAAGCCCAAAAAGCCTTAAAAATAATGCAACAAATCTATCATGGTTAAAATAGTCTTGAGTCACCCTCTTACTTACTCGTGAGGTTAAATAACAAATGAGAAGATACAAAATAGCACCGACACAATGGGTTGAAATCCACCAACAGTAATAGGCAGAAAACACATCGCAGTGCAATTAGTTGTTTTGAACAAGTAACCGAACATCAATATAAAAGCAGCTTTGGGTCAAGTGTCACTGTGGTGTCTTTGGTGGAAATAATGACCTACTGAGGGGCCAATTAGCAGTTTGTGAGGAGGTCAAGCTACTCCATAGAACGGATCCATATGAATGGAATGCAGCCATAATTAACATGATTAAGCATCCCTGTGTTTAGAGAGTCACCGTTTCCTGTTGGGTCACTGGTGTTTATCAGCATTATTGGTCACCCGTTCTGATGAATGGTGCTCACAGCTTTAGCACCATAACTAAAGGTTGCTTCACTTTTTCAAAAATCCAGTCTCCCTCTCCTGATGCCTTACTTTTCTCCTTCTCTCCTTACTCACAGCTCATGTGTGCTTGATCTGTATGCAGTGAGGATTCTTCTGGGGCCCACTGAGCCAACCCTATTCTGTCAGTGTCAGGGAGCTGAGAAAGCTCCCTTCTAAACCCTCTGGACTGCTGGTGCCCAGAGACACTGAGGTCCAGGAACAGCTTGTCACGATCAGCGTCTTCAGACTCTATCAGCATACAGACATGACCTAGGACATGGAAATGCTGCTGTCTGAGAGGATGCATGAACTTCTCTTTCAAAGTCTGACAGAGGTGATCTATGCAGGAAGGACAACCAGCTGTGGCTTCATGCCAATTTTTGAAATTGCTTTTACCGATTTGTGGAACAAAAACAGCTCAATATATAAGATAGCCACCAACACATAACTCAGTCATTTCTTAGCTTTTACTGTTAACACATCACAAGAGTGGTGCTGGTTACTGCTGGAAAGGAGCTAGTCAAGAGCAATGAGACTAGTCATGAAAGCAAAACAATTCATTATAAAAAGATGTTGAGGATGCTGCAACAACAGACATGAATGCTTAGTGGTCAAACACTTAATTCTGATGAGGAAAATTTGCTTAATTGTAATGCAAAAGACAGATATTTATAAGGCATCCGATTGTGTAGCTAAACATGCCCCACATGTAAATAATAAAAAAATATCCATGTTGTCAGTTCATAATTAACAAAGCACACATTTAAAGTGCTGCATAGGATTTATCAGTTAATATGAAAATTCTGATGTTAACATATATTTACAAATATTTAAAATCAATTTACAGATATTGAGAAAATTAGTATTAGAGTTAGCCCCCCAAAACTTTGGCTTCCCTTGAAGGATTCAAGTTTTAATTAAATATAGTAAAGGCTTATTTTATAGAGTGCTGACCTGTATACATAACTTTTTAAGAAATTCTATCAGTGTTTGCTTTTTGTAAAGCCTTTGAATAAGAGCTTTAACCAGGACCATATTAAACTCAAAGGGTCTCCAGTTGCTCAGCCATAAATCTCACTGTCACTGTTTCCCCAACACTTCAGTTTTGACTTCCAAAAGGTAACAAAATTGATGAAAATGTGATTTACTGTGAGTGACAGAAAAAATGTAAAATAAGACTACAGCATGCAGAGAGGTCACTGACTGTTTTAAACCCACCCATAGCAAATAACGAGCTATGATTAGTGTAGAGAAGCAGGTGAAAATCAATTTGCAAAATTAGAGCCGACACATTCTGACAGTGCAAATGAAATAAGAGCTACCAGATTTGCCTGATTCCCACAGTACAAAACACACGAACACACAAACACACAGAGTTTGCATGTTCTCTGTGTTCTCTGTGTTATTTGGGTTCTCTCCAGGTTTCCTCCCACAGTCCAAAGTCATGAACTTAGTGGGGTTGGGTTAAGTTGTCGTTCTAAATTGTCCAGTGTGAATGGTACATCTGTCCTGGCCCTGTGGCAGACTGGTGACCCTGTCCCTCATCCTTTCCTTGCACAGATTATCAATTAGTTCATTGATTTCTTTAATCTTCTTGCTATAACAAGCATAGCATATGTATGTTCATATATGTCCTCCTTAGAATGTAATAATTAACATCTAAATAAATACTCATCTCCCTGCGAATGCGATGTTGCAAATTGTTTCCATTCGTGATTGTTTCACATGTCACGTTCAATGTACGTCAACCATAAATAACCTAATGCTCACCAAAATTTGGATCTGTGATGGAATTTTAAATATGGAAAAAGGTGCTGCAGGCCTGCAGTGTTAATAATAGTGTTCATAATTGTTATTACTGATTAGGTGATCATCAGCTTTTAAGCAAATAATCAAAAAGTGAATATTTGCTATGGGTAGTGCTATGTGCAACTAAAGAAGGCAATTCTATGTCTAAGTGCCTAAGGCACACACATACACACACTTATGAATATATGGGAGGAAACTCAGGGTTTAGTATCTTGTCCAATGATATTTTGGCTTGCAGAATGGAGGAACTAGATGTCCATCACTGATCTTCTGCAGACAACTGACTCGACCTCCTAAGCTACAGCCACAGAACTCTTTTTTTTTTTAATTTGGAGGAGAGCAAGGACCTGCAAACTGCCTAGAAATTAAAGATTAATTGGATTATGAAAAAGGAATGATATGGAAGAAGCCCAGGCAGTTGGAGCTCCTTAGGGCCTGGGACCATAATTCAACCTTACGTGTAGCAAGTCTGTGTGCTTCAACAATGCGTGAGCTACTCAAACACACAGTTCGGTCATACAGTTTTGGACAATTAAATATTCTTTGGAAATGGTGGCACTGTACACCACCACAGCAGATTTTAAATCAAACAATTAAGATGTGACTGAAGTGTAGATTTTCAGCTTTTATTCAGCTTTTATTAATAATTTACAGCCAATTTTATAGAAATATCCCAGTTGTGAAAGTCTCAAAAGTGATTGGACAAACTAACATGTGACGCCCACAAGTGTATGGTCACAATTGTAATTTTTTTTAAAAACATTTATTGATGTAAAAGACCTGATTTTATGGTGGTATTGCACTTTCATTTAGTTATGGAGAATGTAATTGCGTGGCATTGCCACAAGGGGGAGATAGCGCTAAGTGCGATAGGCCGTTGCAACGCTTCTGACCCTCAGATGAGGAAGAGCCTGCAGACCGAACGCAACTCATGTCTCCTGTCTCTGCTTTTCTGTTTAAAAAAAAAACAGGTTAGTAGTTCAAGTTTGCTCACTGCAATGCACATATAAAGGCAAGAAACCTTTTACTGTCTTAGTTTAAAGACCGCGAATGTTGTGAGAGAGTGTTTTCACAGATTGAGAGAAAGCTAACCGCGATTCCACTGTTAGCTTAAATAGGCAGCTGGTCTTATTACCTGTTTTATTTTGTGACAAATGCAGCTCTTAGACGCTTCTTTTATCCTGACATTATTGGAAGTTACAGTTGATTAGGACCTACCCAGTTCTTATGTGTCAAATGTAAATAGTCTGATGTGTACTGTTTGTGGATGATTGTAAACTGTTTGTGAGCAATGGTAGAATGTTTTTGTTTATTGGTTACAAATGTAATATATTGTTTGAATCTGTTAAAGTATAAAGAAAGTATAATGGCGACATAAGCAGGTTAATTGCAGTGTTAATGGTACTGCACAGAAATGTTTTTGATGCTGAACAGCAGTAGAATTGGTTACAGATTTATTGTAAATAAGGACACTCATATACAATGATTATTTTGTAAGTTTATTCTTGCGAGAAAGCAAGGTAACCAAAAGGGTTTGAGCTATGGACCTAATTGAATGTGTTTGTGTTGTTAAAAGAGAAATGTGCGTCTAAATGAAAAGAAAAGGACGTTGTTAAATTCTGTTAATAAACCAGACGAGGAAGAGCCTGCAGACCGAACGCAACTGATGTCTCCTGTCTCTGCTTTTCTGTTAAAAAAAAACAGTTTAAAAACAGACCCCATCGAAGGCCTGTAACAAACACAATGTTAAATATGATTGTTTTTAGACAGGCAGCACATCGGCGCACTGTTGCCTCACAACAAGAAGTTCCACCGTCTGACTGGAGTCTGTGTGGAGTTTGCATGTTCTCTCCGTGTTATTTGGGTTCTTTCCAGGTACTCCGGTTTCCTCCCACAGTCCAAAGTCATGAACTTAATGGAGTTAGGTTAAGTGGTCATTCTAAATTGTCCATAGGTGTAACTGTGAGTGCGAATGGTATATCTGTCTATCTGTCCTGGCCCTGTGGCCATGCAACCCTAAATGGATACATGGAAAAGCATGGATGGATGTTTTTAACACTTGAATAAAAGTCCTTTGCAGACAATGTCTGGAACCCGTGGCCATCAACAAATGCGGTTTTTCCTCCTTTGAGATGTTCTGCCAGGTCTTTACAGCTGCCTCCAGCAGCTTGCTTGTGCCTTCAGCTCTATCTTGAGTACCTAATAGTTGTATCAGCAATTACATCATCAATAAATATTACTGATCCAGCTCAGAATAGAGCTGCTGCTCCTCCACATCAAAGGGAGCCAGTAGAGGTGGTTCAGGCACGTTTTCCAGGCCTCTGAGGTGAGGTATTCCAGGGTACCATCAAGAGGAAGCCCCAGGACAGAACCAGGATGTGCTGGAGAAATTACAGCTTTTGGTTGGTTCGGGAATGACTTGGTGTCTGGAAAAGCTGAAGAAGGTGGGGAGGTCTGAGCGACTCTGCTTAGACTGCTGCCCCCAAGACCCGGACTCATAAGCGGCAGAAAATGATGATCAGATGAATGGATGGAATGGTGAATGAGTGCGTTTGTATCTTTACCTGCTTAAATGTGTGTCAACGTTGCATTTCATAAATGCATTTTCAAAACGTCATGGCTATTTGGCATGCTTATATGACTTCATAAAATTAACAGATATGTGCATCTAAACTACATCAGTGAGGGTGACTGAAAACAAGGCAGGTGACATTTCCTTAAGATTTCCTTGAAAAATCGCAACAGCACTTAAAAAATATGAAAGAAAAATAACTAAAACTTTAGTTTTAGAGGGAAAAAAAAAACGTGTCTTCTACACACCACATTTGTGTTAAAGACATTAAAAGGGTTAGATTTCTTTACGCAGTGGGGTGAGACTTCTTTTTCTTGGTCAGCATATGTTGTTTTAGTATTTTTTTTTTCTTCATCCAATCCCTCTATCATTTTTTTTCCCCTGGGGTGGGGGGAATTCATGAAATCTAAACATTGGAGGTCAAATGTACCTGAGTTAACCTATGGGAAGAGATCATTCATCCTGCAGCATGAGTGTTTTGTTCATTTTTTATGTCACTTAGTTTTTAGACCCTCTTCCTAGTACACATCAAAACTTTGACCACGTTTAAGCACCTTGCATACTTGTACATCTTATTCTCTTGCTATATAGGCTCATTAAAAATACAAAATATTGAGATTTTAATAACTATTTACAAACTACTGTGTAACACTGCTGGAGCGCAGTTTCCGTGCTCTGATATCCTGTTTATAAATTAAGATATGGTCTCTTTCAGTTGTTTTATAACTTATATTTTTTTGAACACTGTTGAACACTGAACACTGTTGGCGTGCGAATCTTTTTCTTTTTTAACAGATGGTACATTTAATATCTAGGCATTCATGTGATCTGAGAGTTGCACTCTCCGAGGCACTCGGAATAAATCCTGCTACGGTTGGTTGCTGCAACCCCACGCACTTAAACACCCACAGCACATGCAAATTCCTCCTTTGGGGGGGGGAAGAGTTTAGCGCAGGATAAAGACATGCAACACTGGAATGGAAACATGGAAAAGTGTATCCAGGGCAGAAAATTACGCACTAAAATATAGGATTGAATAAAAATAAAACAAACATCTGGAAGAAAAAACCTGACTTTAATTACAAACATCCAGTAATGTCTAAATCTGTCAGAGCACAAAGATCCGGGGCTTACCTGCAAGAAACGGTGATTTCAATCTTTGTAGCAGGTACGGTGGAGTTGAGTGGGTCGAAATCCCCTATTGTCGCCATGGCCGAGTCTATTTTTTATTTATTTATTTTCTTTAAATCAGTTGTTCTCAGTCCCTGAAGTTCGTACTTTTATTACAGCGCAGATTTTCCTTTGGCTATGTGTGTGTGTTCCCTCAAACCGAGAGAGTGAATCGGCCGCCTCCGGTAGTAGTAGTTGTTGCCGCTGGAGCGCATCGGGTTAGGAGGCATACCTGAGGATGAGGCTTTCATTTACGGCGAGAGAGAGAGCGCGAGCCACAGAGAGCGAGAGAGAGAGCGAGAGAGAGAGAGTGCGCGAAGCTGACAGAACCGGATGCTCAAGCTTCTCTGCGCCTCTTTCCTCTTAATTCCATCGCCAGGTGGAGACAGACATCCACAAATCTTTCAGCCGTATTTGTGTTCGACAAGGAATCTGGTATGGAAAGTGATCTGTGCCAAAAAAACAAAACAAAAGGGCGCCTATGCATAGAAAGACCTTTTCAAGAACATTATAAGATTGTTTTATATTTATATACACACAGATCGCCTGTGTCTAAACTAATTATATCATGTAAGAGACTAATACATCAGGACTTATGGCTCCGCAATTATGAAAACCAACTGACTTTTAAAGTTGAGGACTCCTTATCAGGGATCAGTTATGTGCAAGCCCCATTTGTCATTTTTAAAGCTCTGTTATATATTTCTAAAAATAAATGCAATGATAAAGGCTCAAAGTAAACTCAGCTAGTCTTTAAAATTTATAATATGGTTCATTTGGTATAAAATTATATTTTGAACTCAAGACAAATGTACAACAAAGACAGTATCTTTTTTTTTGTTGTTGTTGTTTTTGCCTGTCCAGCACTGTAGCAATCAGAATTATTTTCTGAAGGCCAAGAAAAACGCCCAGATTTATTTTCCCAAGTGGACCATCACAGCTTTTGCTATACTGGCCCACTTGATCGTCATAGTTCGATCTATATCTCGATCAATCTAGATCTTGAGATCTCTATATATAGGGAACAGAGGAGATGAGTTGTACAGAACCCCCCCCCCCCACACACACACCCACCAAAGTAGGGAAACCACAGCAACAACCAGCATAAGCATAAGTAACAGTAAATATTGAATGTGACTGAGCAGCAGACAGGACTAATAATGCATGATATGTGTAGAGGTAGCAGCTAATCAAGATAGTGTGTCTGTGAGTACTTGTTTATACACCCGAGTGTGTAAGCGCACTTGTATTCATAAGGTTTCTCCATGTAACTGTCTAATAGTAGGTGTGGGGAGCCACAGCCCTGCCCCACAGGACATGAAGCAGGCATAGAGGAGATCCAGGCCCTAGACATCTAGACGCCCCCCAGAGCCCAAGGAGGACCACCACAGGGGCAGTCGTGCCACCCACCTAGAAAAGAACTGAGGGGAGCCCCGGACAGGGTTGTGGTGCAGAAGCCACGGGGAGGTGCAACGACGAGCCTGCAGGCGCCGCTAGCAGCCAGCTACGCCAGTACGGACCGATCACGGGGCACAGAGACCCGAGACCCCTCCACACCCTAGAAGGGGCCCAACCGAGCCAGGGGGGCCAGGCCCCACCAAGCAGCCGCTGGGAGTGAGCCAGTACTTACCCCCACCTGCCAAGGCTGGGTGCGCCCTGCATGTGCTGTGGTGTGATGGAGCGGGAGGAGGGGGGAACTTGGGGATGGGGATGAAAGGATCGGGGGAGGGCAGAGTACCCCCTCTCTCGAACCAACTCCCCCGCTGACCCCCATAGGCACCACCATTTCCCAGAATCCACCAAGGGCAGGAAGCCCAGGCCCATCCAGACCAAGCCCCACAGAGCACTGTGTGGCCCACCCGACCCCACCGCAGAGGAAGAACACCCACCGTAGTGGTATCTGGCCCTCCAGCCTTTTAACTTCAAAGTGGTCCATAGGCCAGGGGGCAGTGGGCAGTTGGTGGCTCGGCTGCAGCAGAGAGAGCAGTGAGCACTGCAAAGTGCTGAGCCACAAACAGAGCCAGTGTGAATAAAATAAAAATCTAAAAGAGCATCCTGAGTCGTGTCGGGTCCTTCAGGGTTACAATGATATAATTAGATTATGCCTCTCACTTGTATGACAATGAATAGGTTTCTCTGGCCTTTATCCACGAAAGAAAAAAAAAAAAAATAATCACTTTGACCAAGAATTATTTTTCTTCATTTATTCAAAATTGCTACCTGGAGTTTAAGTCACTTTCAACTGTAGCTCGACATCCATCAACAAGTAATGGCATTTGATAACCTAAAAGGCAAAAATTAGCATTCTTTAAAAATGCATCAGATATACAAAGAAGAAGACTCTCTACACAGAGGACACTAGACAAGTGCAATGCAGCATTTCAACAAGTTAAAACCTCATTTGTGAAACAATCTACCCCAACTGAGAGAGAGAGAGACTGAGGGTGGCGTGTTTTCCTTTTTTTTTTATTAAAAATTGTAAATGAAGAAAAGAAAATTGACAATGTTTTTTGAATGCTAGATACTATGCCAAACCAGAGATAAATGTGAGAACTGAATTTAAGGAGAAAGCTTAAAACCTGACAGGGAGATCGGGTCATAACAGTCACACTTTCATTACATCAAACAGGGCAGATTGTTCCGTTAGTCTCTTTGGAAGTACAAGATTAAACCACTGACAGCCCGTGCAAAGAACTGGTATGCGCCACATTCAAAGTACTTGATAGTACTGTATCAAGATCAATTTTAAAATCATCTTGACACAGTAAGTATTCAAGTGACTTAAAACACCTCAGCTCATGATCTGAGGCATAAAGAAAACAGACTTTGGTTTTAGGCATAGCAAAAGAAACATTCTGTCAATTCAAGATTTTGGGAGATGATCAAGAGTGAAAATAAGGCTGAGCATGTGACAAGGACAGTGAGTCAGAATAGCCTAGCTCAACCAAGGAAAAACTGCTGGCTTCAAGTTTGTCCAAAATTTTTATTTTTCAGGGTGGGGAATTAAAAAAAAAAAAAAAAATAAAGTTCAAAGCTGTTCCGCTCTCCTACAAGACAGTCTCTATGTAACAAAGCTCTTTTAAACTAGGGTTTAATCTTTCTTGATCCAAATCATGGCTAGACATTCTGTTGTAGCTCTGCACTTATCCCAGAAACAATACTGGTGTCAACCTTTTCATCTCAATCCTGAGTACATTTCCCAAAAGAGGATTTTATATTCATTAAAAAAAAAAATAAAATTATGATACCAGTCATTTTCAGCAACTGCCATTTACAGAGGCAGAACTGAATGACTGCTGCCCGATATCCTACATCAATCTCCATAAAACTCAGCGTTATGTCACTGTACAAACTGCAACCACATGAAAGCCCCACAGATTTCACTGCAGTCAACTCTTAAGACAAAGCTCTAACAAAAAATTGCAAAAATTAAAAATAAACCCACACATTTAACAGAAAATATACCTGAAACTGGACAGAAGACTCATCCAGTGTTAAAGAATTAAGAGAGGGCCCAAAAAAAAAAAAGGCACAACAGAAAGGCCCTGAGGTACAGCAACTGTCAAACAGTTTGGCAACACCGATAGGCTAGTTTACAACTTAAGTATGAACTGACCCAACTGACTGGGCAGGAAAGTCCACGTGTGACCTGAAAGGAGGTGAATGTGTGATAACAGCTGGGCAGGAATCTCAGTACTGGCAGGAACGAAGCGGACCTCCCTTCACTGGAGGGACGAGAAACATCGAAAAGGCCTTTAGTTCATATCTGCTACCACAATGCTCAGTGCTTCTTCACAGTCACTAAACCATTAACAGATATGCCTCAATATGGTGATACTGTAATTGGCAAGGTTAAAAAAAATATAAATAAAATAATCAACCCTGCGAGAGCCATGAAGGAACAGTCCTTATATTTAAACTTTTATAGAAGACTAAAGTATCACATAAACCTAAGGTCAGTTTTTTTTCTTGCAACTACCCAACTCAACAAATGGTTAATGTAAATCTTAGCTCCTGAAATTTAAGCGTTTCCTACAAAAATTACAAAGCAAATATTTGATCTGTCTGTCACATAGATTAATTTTATTTGCATGTAGAATGATATTGAGCTTCCCTGGACAAGTGTTTAAAAGCAATGCATACATATACAAATTTTAGCATTTTGACTTAAGTGTGTAACCTCTGCAGTGTCTAGCAGTCAGCTTGAAACGCTCCAAAAGACTGTTGCTGATAACTGGTCTTAACCAGCCTTTTTCCGCACAGGCATAGTCCTGTTTCCACCAGTCAAAGTAGAGGTTCAAACAGAGTAATAACCAAATAGACAACATTTGGCTTGTTCAGTTAATGGTGCCAACTAAAGCCAAACTGCATTGTTGGAGAAAAATTTCAGTTTTTACCAAGTCCTTTTTATTGTGGAATTTATTGTTCCACTTCAAGGCACCAAACATCTGGCATTGAGTAGTTTATAAAATAAGAAAGCAGCATAATTCAGTTCTCTTCAAAACAAGTTGACAATGTTCAGACTATGCAAGTCTTTCAGCTAAAGCTTTCATATTTCATTGGGGGAACAAGAACCAAAAAACCACACCCAAAACACTTCATGGTTCAAACCCCATTATTAAGGGTCCTCTCGCAATTAGTGAAGAATTTCAGCTTGAAGTGTTTGGTATGCTTGACAAACTAAGTGAAATAAGGTAAGGCCAGGAATATCATTTTAAAACCAGTTTGGACATGGATTACTACGACCGCAGGAGTCAACAATTCTAAAAGTTTCCTGTATGGGAACATCAACACCAAAAGCCCTTTAACTTTAGACCCCCACAAACATGAAGCCCTATGCAGTAAAACAGATCAGATAAAATACTGTGTTAAATTCAAAATCAGAACAGCATCAAATATTTTCTGTTTTTAGAAGAAAAAAAAATAAAAATCAAGTTCTTTGTCTCATTTTCACTGCCCAGTAGAACTACAGAACTTTCGGCTGTTTGGATCAGTGAAGAATAGCAGCATAAGCAAAAGAAATCAAGTGATATTGTTTACTGGACATGGAGTTACAAATCTATAAACAGACCAAGGCAGAATTCTTTACACTGTAATAACAGGAGACCTCTAAGCCATTTAAATTTATTACCATCCCTTTTTGATTCTGTGGCTGAAACCATTGCCCTTCCTGAATGTGACAAAAACCACAGACATTTAAAGTCCACAGGGGAAAAATAAAATAAAATGGAGGGCATGTTAAAAAATATTAAAATATTTAAAAAAAAAAAAAAAAAATAATGCTTCACCCTTAAAATTGAACAGGGGATGTTTGGCACAGACATGCTGAATCAACTGATGTAGGCAGGAGGGTCCAAGGTCCCATCAAGAGGCTCAGACGATGGCGTTACTGCCGCGGAGGCCTACCCCACGGGCAAACTGCTCCAGCAGGCCGGAGATGGCACCAGAGGGGCTGGGAGCTGAGGATTTGAGGCCGACAGTGGAGCTGTAGGCTGCCAAGAAGGCTTCACGTACTGCCTCCAGACGGGCCTGACGCTCAGAGGGGAAGGAACACCTGGAGAGGACAGAGGAAATAAGCAGGCGGGGATAAGATGGGAGCTAAAGGTCTGAGAAAATGCATCTCCTGCCGAGACCAGAGAGAAGGCAGATGAGTCAAAGGAAGGACCCAGTGGAAATGCATCTCCCTAATTCTCATCGTCTACTGGGCAGTAAGCCATCGCTACTGAACATTTCAGTGCCCTGGTTCCAAAAAAAAAAACAAAAAAAAAAAAACAATTTCCTGACAAATCAAAGCTTGTGTTTGAGAGAAATACACAAAACAAACTTTATGATACTGCTGTATTAGAAGTAGCACTATTCACGTCAATTATGTCAGTACAAATGGCAAGATATTAATGTGATTGTAGTTTGAAATATGGTCAAACATTAGTGTTATATCTAATGTGCTTAACTCTTTGAGCGCTTTTATTAGATTGATCTTCCATGGCAAACACTACTCCACCTTATCAACTTTATGCACTGGTACAGCTGCCAGCACTAGACAGTCATCAGACCCCTTTTAAAACTCTGAATCCTGTTATTGGCCAAAAGAGCTTGTGTTCCCCAGTAAGAGGACCTCTGTGAAATGTCCACCCTCCTCATGGTTCTAACTTTTTTGTTATGGACTGACATTTATGCATTTCTCTACCATCACTGATCATGTGATCAAATGTGGTACATTTACTCATATATTCATACAATTAACAGCCATGAACAAGTCCGAATCGGTGATAAACAGACATGTCTTTAGACTGTGGTAGGAAGGTACTGGGAAGACACCCAAATTCCATAAAAGGCCCCACCCTGGGGTCCAAACCAGGAACTTTGTTAAGTGACAGTGGTTAGCACGGTCACCTCAAAAACAAGACGAACACAATGGCACAACATTTGTGACACAGACAATTTACCATGCTGGGTAGCACAGCAGTGTGTTAACAGCCAGGAAACACTGTTATAGTCAAGAACAATAGGGACAGATAAAATGAAGAGAAATACAGACTAATGACCAAGAATTTTTGTTGTGCAAACCTAAATACAATGCTAAAGTAACTGTGAAACCAGCAAAATCTTACTACACCCAGTCATACAGCCCAGCATAAACTATGGTTACTGATTTGCTAAAGTAAACAGTGCCTAAACAGGCACAAAAATCACAACTGAAAATTTCACAGTAAACTGTGGACCCTCTAATGGCAAACAAATCCAGTGTTGGAATGAAGGATGAGATACCTGAGCATAAAGCTAGCCGTGGTTTAATTTAAGAAGTCTAAGCTGTTTGTTACTAACTGAGAAAAGGGTGACAGTCTGCTTTTCTACATCCTTGTCCCACTGGGAAGTGAACCTCTTGTTTAATCCAGGTTTAAGACTATGAAACCATGCCATCATCTACAAATCTCTCTTACAGGACTGAAACCTGTCTACCAGTGGAGAGGTACTTACATTCGTCCACTGGCTTCATCCTGAAAGCTGAATGGCAGGGGGGAGTCGTAGGCAGCGATAGCAGTAGATGAGTTGGAGGATGAGGCTGAGGCCAAAGGTGGAGGGAAATGGGCATGGTCATGGATGCTACCACAACCGGAAACTATCTGCCAACTACCATAATCTGTAGAGAGGGAGGAACTTGACCGAGCACAGTCCGCTGCTAACCTGAGAGACAGATAAGAGGGACAAAAGTAAAAGAAAGCCCCCCAGAGCTCATCATCCTGATCAGTAGCATGACTGAAATAATTGGTGTTGGAGCAATCTCCATTTATGATACCCCGACTCAGTTTCAAGTCTGCATCAGATCTGAATCTTTAGCAAACTAGCTGTATCCTGATAACGAGTGGTGTTTAAAAAAACAAACAAACAAAAAAAAAAAAAAAAAAACACAACAACAAACACACACAGTTTTGTGCCTATAATGCATCTAAGATGTTTTAGGCTTTGGGTCCACAGTCATCTTGATTTTTGGCACTCCAGAGGTGCCCATGACCTCCACGACCACTGTTCACGCCACGCTTCTTAATAGCTGCATAGCAAATGGATTGAAATACAAATTTAATTCTAAAGCTTGCTAAAGGCTTCCACACAACGTGTTAATAGACCTCTCTGCATTGAATCGTACTTGTTATTAATCTCTGGCTCTCTTCCATAGCATGTCTTTGTCTTGTCTTCCTTCCCTTACCCCAACCCAACCGGTGGTGGCAGATGGCCCTCCCTAAACCTGGCTGCGCTGGAGGTTTCTTCTTGTTAAAAAGGGGTTTTTCCCCTTCCCTCTGTTGCCAAAGTGCTTGCTCATAGGGAGTCATGATTGTTGGGTTTCTTTCTGCATGTATCATTGTAGGGTCTACCTTACATTGGACCTTTTCTAATAGCACCTTTTTCTCAAAACCATAGTGTTATTCTAATGTCATACATCTAGCACATCGTGTTGTAACTGCTGAATGATATGGAATCTTAAAGCCTTCAAATGGGATTACACTGATTTTGATTTCTAAGGAGACAGCACTCCATTCTTCACTTTGTCCTGTGTCTTTGAACAGTTGCACCAGTTTTGGAGAAGCCAAATACTGCCCGAGTCGCAACACTGGTACCAATGCCTGTATTTCTTACCATACATTTAAAATCTTTTTGTTAAGGACAATCCAGGAACACAGTAGTCTCATAAATAAAATATACCAGATTCATATATGTAGCCATTTTATTCAAGTATTCTTGCTAGAAAAATGTGATACAAATTAATAAGATGCTGCAAGTTTGAATAAGCTGAAACTGTTTAGCATACGGCAGTTTGTTGTTTTTAGATGCAGCTGCATACTATCGGAGCTTTGCATGGATTTTGCAAAAATCAGTTATACAATACAATCACTTAAAGCTTAAAAAGTCATGCTGTGTTGATGACCGAGTGGAATCCAATTTGTCAAAATCCATTCACAAAGCAAGTCTGTTATGTACAACTGACTAAATGTTTTTTGGCGTACAACTGCAAGAAGCATGTTATGTAGACCATCTTGTCTTCCTTAAGATGTTTAGTGTTAAGTGTTCAGAGGGTTTGTGCCTTTTCCTGTACCTGTCACAGGGTTTCTAAGACTGTTTAAAAGGCAGCAAGTTTAGACTTCTGTTTCACTGGGGAACCACACCTGCAGAGTTTCTCTCTGCAGTTGCAGTTTTGTAATAAAGGATATAAGCAGGTACTATGCAACAAAATAAACAAAACAAACAAAAACAAAACAGCATTTAAGTGACTGAGAACTTCAAGCTATCTGATTTGGAAAATTACCGAATAGGTCAAACAGCGCAGTTAAACCCAAAATAAGGGAAATGGGATGGAAACAGAAATGAAAGAAGAATTCAAAGCCGACCAAGAAGCTGACGAGACCGTTAGATAGAGGAAGTGGAACACACTCCAAACCAGGCACTGAACATTTTAACAGGTTCAAATGACAACAGTGGTTGCACTGTCGTAGCAAGTGTATTTCACCGTTCATAAGGAAAAGCAACAGAGCTGAGAAGGTGCATCTGGTGATTGTCCAAAATTTAAGTGTGTTAAGTGTGTAAAAGTACGCAGTTGAGCAAACTTGAACTGGCGGCTTAAGCTACATGGACTCCCTCACCTTCTCCCTGGAACAGCCAATGGGCTGCTGCCAGTACGAGTGTCGCCATGCTCCGACTGATTGGATGAGGAGCTTGAAGACCTGGCGTCATTTGCCGTGTGAGAGAGGCGGTCGTCCAAAGGGTTCTGTTTATTCCAAACCACCATTGGAGAAGAGGAAGTGGTGCCTTTTCTCCTGAGGGCAGAGAGCAAATAACCATTAGCAACAGCTTGTTATCTGAGGCCAATGATATCACCACTGCATAAGTTAGAGGTTGTATTTGTTAGTGGTACCCTTTAGACGAGGCATCTTTGGCTTGGAAAGTGGGGGGGGAAAAAAAATAAAAAATCCTGCTCCCACAAGTAATTCTTTGTTCTAAACTAGCAATGTGTTGGAGCTGTGAGAATTTCCTTTGCTTGTTAATGGAAAGAACTTGTTTGAGATGACACATCAACTTCAGACACTTTAAGGCCTTGGTTGAAAAAGACAAGACTAGTCCAGCATGAGGTCACAACAGAAACCTTCCAAATCACTCCAACTAGCTTGCATACAATGACTGCAAAATGTTTAATAATAGAGTAAGCAGCTTTCTCTGACTGAGGAAAGTACCTGGAGACTAATGCAAACACCCTATGAAACATCAATGCAATGATTGGGGGTGAGCATTTACATGGTATTCATGCACCTCTACATAACCAGTCAGATTCCTGGGTGACTCCATTCAACTTGCCCTGCATAGCTGGGGAGGGTCTCAAGCAGACAGAATAACAAAAATATTGAGGTAAAGTGTAATTGCGTGGATGGAGCTTCTCATCAAAATATGAAAAGCTTTTACATGCATTTTGCAGACCTTTTGTTATCCATTGGAGAGTATATTTGTGTTTTCTACTATATTGTTTTTACTGGACAGTATGTATTATACAACAGTATAAATATTCTAAGAAGCTTGCAATAACTGGAAGAAAAGATCAACCTAAAGACGCTTTATGAGAAATTAATCCTTAAATTTTGTGAGCATGTGTGGTGCTGACCAGTTGGAGGCTTGGGGCTGACTGGAGGCCAGGTCCACAGTGTCATTGGTCAAGCTTGATCCACTAGCCATCTCTTCAGTGATGAGGGAAAAGTCACTGCTCAAACTAGTCACACTGCCACGGTCCCTGGACTCTGAAAGGAAACTGCATTTCATCAAACATGTCACACAGTAGAGCCTGAGTAGCACCAACCAACAAAAGACACACACCCCCTTCAATTCTGCCAAAGCTCATGTATTGTCCCCCCACCCCAGCTAAATATATTATTTAGCTGTATAAAACAAAGAAATTTTTTACAGGGGAAGGCTGGAGTAGTTCCCTGAAGATTCTGCAGTCACATATCTGCTGCTGAGACAGTGTGGTCCTTAAACACTACAGCAAAGGCCTGAACAAAGCACCATTTACACCTATGAAACTGAGTCTGACATGAAAACGCACCCTGATGCAACTACCACATTAAAGGTTAAGAGTTTGTTCCAGCAAGTTTTGGATTTTAGGCTTGCACTTTTATAAAAGATTAAAGTATCACTTTAAAAAAAAAAAAAAAATCAGTCTCATTGTTTTGCTTTAGGCACAAAAGTCTCATTGCATCAGACCAGAGGCAAGTAGGATGAGCCCCCACTGCAGTCTTTAGCATAGCACCAGAGACTGCTTAATGCTCAATACCTTTCTTTCAAGAGTTTGGGAATTGTTGAATAACAGCATTAGTGCCAAATGATGGTCATTTGATGCCACAATTAGGATGTTTATATAGATATACAAGCCAGAGCCTGCCTATGTATAGTTGCTGAACAGTGCACCCACTTTCTGATGGCCGTTTTCAGCAGAACAACATGCCATGTCACAAAGCTAAAGTCATGTAAAGACCATAGTGTGACGTGCTGTAACATAGATCAGGGGTCCCCAACCTCCGGACTCCAGTCCAAATCCGGACCCCAAGAGGGTTTTTTTCCAGACTGCATTTTCTCATTTACCATGTAGGTAAATGTTTTATTCCTGCCGGCTGCTGTGGCTGACTTTTGAACAGGCGCATCAGGCAACTATGTGGGTCAGCAACATTCTGGTCCACACTTCAAGCCAGCTGGTGGTGATATTGCACCACCAACACAAACACACAATGCGGGTTGCTAAATTCCTAGCTTGGGAGCTCAGGCTTTTTGACAGTATAATTATGACTTGGTGCTGCACAGATGAGTGAGTAAAAGAAGATGGCTTTGTCGAAAATACGTGAAGTGGACTATGAAAATTGGGCATTTAAAGATGAATGGACAAAATTCACTCACAACTGACTAATGAATATTTGCATGCATCCTTAAGAGTTGCATTGACCCCATTTCACTCAAAATTTAAAATGCTAGCTGCAAATGTCCATGCAAATTTCTCCTACTAAAGTGAGAGCCAGCGCCATTTACAGGATGTTTTAAGTTACATTGTGTTGAGTTTGTCAAACACATTTTCTGCAGTTTAAAGCGCTTCTTAATTTTCCTGAATACAGATGTTGCAAAGATTATGGCATAATTTAATTGTTAAATTGTTTTTGTTTAATATTGGTACTTAAACTGGATTACACTTGTCTGTTCAGGAGATTATTTAATGGACATAAAGTTAAAAGACTTAAAACAAGGTTTAAAAAGAGACTTTTTCCATTTGATTCAATTTTATATGATGGATTATGCAGAAAAAATTGAATTGGGCTGAAAGGTCTATTGCTTTATTACGTTTTCAGGTTGCGTATCATGTTTTTAAAAAGTAACTAAGTAATAAAGTAAAAAGTAAAGTACCAGTCACAGCTTTGAACACACCATATCATTAAAATGTCCTCTTTGTCCAACTCATCCCAAACCATTTCAATTGGAGTTCTGCTTAAAACGATCTGGCCTCCACAATCACTCACCTTACTATTCCAGAACAAAGCTAAACACTTTACATTTCACTAGATTAAATAACAGTGGTTAGGCATGTCTGAACTTTTGATACTACATGTTATTATTGGAATACCTTAATCCCTAAGGAAATTATGTGGTTACAGTTGCTCCAAGACAACAGTAACAGACTGAACTAATTAAATAATACAATATATTACAAAGTTTACAAAACATAAGAAATGGCTCCAATATATACAAATAGCTCAATTATAAATATCCAGAGTACTACAGAGGTAAAATATATATGTTTGACATTTTACTTTAAACTGTAAAACTTTGTCATTTGTTATTTACTGTAGAGAACGTGCAAAAGGGTGTAACTATTGCAGAGTGTACTGGGCATTAGAAGGAGTTTTACAAGCAGGAATGATTTCCTGTGTCATTTAGTGGTGCATTTGGTGTTATATTATATTACAATAATATAGGCTCTCAAACAATCTGTAATTAATTAGCTAGATCCATGAAATATCAGTCAAAGCTTCTACAGATGAAAGCATGCAAGAGTAACTCACTCAGCTGGCAGAGCTCTTCCACAGTGAAATCACCATCTTTGAAGTGAGAGTTCTTTCTTCTAAAACTTGAGGTCAGACATTAAAAGACTAGTGAACAACTGATAGTGAATCCACACAGCTGGAATTTGACTAGTTAATGTGGTAAACACACCTCTGCTTTTTAACTGTAGAGAACTTCTCTGAAACAATGTGCTTCAAAAAATTGAAGCAAAAAAAGAAAATCTGAGGAGAAAAGAAGAATGCCTGATGAAACAAACAGCAACCATTGAGCCAAAAATAGAAACTGTTAATAGCAAGAGGTGCACAAAGTGCATGTAGCCTTTCACAAACCAAAATTCACACAAAATGTATTTAGGAGCTGTTATTCCACATTAAGCTAAATGATTATGTCAAGTGTCATTTTTACTGACTTTAAAATGAAGTTGTAGCTCATTCTAAATACAAGTACCTCTTCCCCTTTGGAGAGTCGATCTGGCAGCATGTGACTAGAAGGAGAAAAAAGGAATGATTGAAAAGCTTGCCCATTGCCAAACCTCCTCAGCATAATATATTATAATATAATAGTTCCACACCCACCCACACACGAGAAGTTGATGAAGCACATCAATATCTGCACCTGAGGGTAGCTTTAAAGGACTTTGATACTTAAACTACAGTGCACCATATATTCAACTGATCCAAGTTTGTTTGGGATAAACTCACAGTACCATATTTAGTTGAATACTTTTAAACAAACTGAACCTGAAAGTGGAAAAAAAAAAAAAAAAGTAGCCGTTTCAACTCTGTACAGTCATTCCAGTAAGATCTGAAAATGAGTTCATGAATCATGAGTCCCGTGACAGAGTTTAAGCTGTTTGGTGATGGAACCCAAAAAACACCAACACCCCAAAAAAAGGCTTAAAATTATCTAAAATGCTGCACGTCTCAAGTTTACCTTCCCATTCTTCCATTAACCAGTCACATCTCAAATATGTACTGCAGACAACCAAGTGTCTCTCAAGTCAGGTGGCACTACGAAGTGTCCAAATCACCTCTGACATATTTCTGCTGGCTAAATCACCATGGCTTAACAAGTTGCTGTGAAGTCATGAAATGACAGATGTAACATTCTTACCCGAAGAGGAACCAGTCGTAAGCGATAGTCAGATACAGAATCTCTGTGGGCTCCAGGCTGGCATGCACTGCACCATCCTGTGAAAGATGGGAATAACTGAGTCAAACAGCTCGCACTGCAGGTGGTATTCTAGTAGGTTTAGGCTTCAGCAGGTACTGTGTACATGTTTAGTAGAAGTAAAGTGCTCACTTTACTTTGAATAGACTTCTCTCAGGAAAAGCACATGAGAGCATGACAGCAGTCTAGTTTAAATGCATGCACTTAAGTGAAACCATCCATGGTTTAAAAAAAAAAATATATATATATAAAAATTATGTAGACCATTTGTAATTTGTGACTATATAAAAAGGAAAAATCTGCCACTTTTCCACCATGTTCCTCATGCCATTGAGGCACTTCAACTGTACAATCTTGGACTACAGCCTTGTGGACCACCAGCTGTAGCTTTGGTAAATGGACTGGTTCTTATATAGCGCTTTTCTACTCTTCTGAGCACTCAAAGTGCTTTACACAACTTGTGCATTCACCCATTCACACAAGCACTTCTTAGTGCTTTCTAACATTCACACACACTCTCATACTCCGATGGATGCATCGGGGTGCATGGGGTTAGTATCTTGCCCAAGGATATTTGGCATGCAGACTAGGGGAAGCCAGGAATTGAACCACCAACCTTCCGATCAGTAGATGACCTGCTCTACCACCTGAGCTACAGCCACCCCAGCTAAGCCTAAAAGTGCTTGAACCAACTTTCCAGTTCATGCAGGTACTGGTTACACTGGCTTCACCAATTTGTCCACATCTCCAAATCAGAACAGATACAGTTCAAAAAAGTAGAGTTGGCATTTCTGCCCTTTACAGAGGTGCTGTGTCACATTGGCCAACGTAAAACATGCCAAAGTCTAGAGAAGATAGCAGAACTGCTCTCTGAACAAGATTCAGAGAGTCCCTATGGCATAATACCTTAATTGTGCCATTTCCGCCACCTGTGCCCTATACAGTATCAGCACCCCATGACAGAGCTCACTAGTTGGCCACAGATCACAGTTTCAGTTCCTACTAAAAACAACTCCCTATGCAGTCTGTAGTTTTATCAGAAGATTGCCATGTGGGTCACATCTTCAGAAGAAGACCCTTTTTTTTGCATAAATATGAGTTGGAATTTCAAACAAAAAAAAAAAAAAAAAAAAAAAAAAAAAAAAAACCCACAACCCCACCCACCCCCCCACCCCCCCCCACACAGTGGTGAATACAGTGAGGCTAATTACAGCACAGCAAAAATTGACACAAGGAACAGTGGTGGATTTGTGGCAGACTGATTAAGCATGGGATTACAAGAGTCTAATGAAGGAGGTCTGAAGGACCCATTGAGGTGTTTGGTGTCATGTGAAGAAACAGGGGGAAATAAAAAGGATTTAAAAACCACTCAAGAATAGAAAAGACTTACTGCCCAGAGAGAGAGCCTGAGGAGGGACACGAACAATGGCGTTCTGTCCCATCCTGATATGCAGTGCACTAGGAGGCCGCTATCATCTGAAATGACAACACCTTAGAGGTCAATACTGTAAGCGCTCTCTGGAAGGCAAGAGTATTATGAATAGGTAGAGTACATAATGCACCACAGAGTACAGAAGTGTTGTGTAACATGAACTTGATAGATGAACTCAACTTGTGTACTGAACTGGAAACAATACTGAATGATTAAAGTGAAGACAACAGTACCGAGACTGAGCAACATGCATATTCTGTTTTGCAATGACACAGAGTGCCAGTATAACAGTTCTGCGATGAACTCTGCCTTCATAAATTTCCACAGCTTGAAATTTAGAGATGTACAGGAAAATCCAGAGAAACGTGTTTATTGATCTGCAATCTGACAAAACAATAGACAGTAATTGGCATAATAATCCTCCGCAATGACCCAATCATGCTAAACACCATCTACAAGTGTTATTATACTCTATTAGCCCGATTTAGTTTCAACTGGTGTGCTGAAATGAAGATGTTTGTGTAACTGTATTCTAAACCATACAAAATAAATTAAAAAAATAAAATAGTACCAATATCTGAGGTAGTATAAATGAACAAACAAATAAACTAAGGAGCTTGGAAAGCAAAGCGTCTGTCTTCTTTAAGTTGCTTGAAGATGGTTCTAACTAGAACTGAAGAAGCTTCTCAGATGAGAGGTGAAACATCTTCAAGCAACTTAAAGTCCAGACGCTTTTCTTTGCAAGCTCCTTAGACTACGATGACCTGGATGACTGAGAACCTTCACTGACAATAAATAAAGCACTGCCAACTCACGCTTATTTAAGACTTTTTGGCTATTTGAGATGGCTACACAGACCATTAATTAGGTTAAGGCAGTGTTTCCCAACCACTGTGCTGCAGCACATAGGTGTGCTGTGAGAAATGATCAGATGTGCCGTGGAAGATTATCTGGTTCCACCTGATTAGTACTAAGCGATCAGTGTGAGTAACGGGCAGAACAATTACATCCTCTTCCACTAGAGGGCAGTACAACTACCAGCTCCAATTAAATGGGTTGCCAACTACCAGTAAGACAGAAGATGAAGAAATTACATAATAGTCATGCTGTGAGTGAGACAACGCAGTGTGTAATACTAATAGATAAATATTTGAAAAGAAAGTAGTCAGTCTGACCTGGGTCCTGGAGAAAATTCTGACCCAGATGAAGGCCCTAGCATGAGTAGTGGTCAGAAGAAAGCATAAAAAGGTATACAGGTGACCAACCGAACTAATTCCGTTATCCCTGGTGCACGGGGAAAAAATGATCAATATGCTTTTTGTGACATTTTTGTTTGGTGGTGTGCCGTGTGATTTTTCCAATGTGAAATATGTGCCGTGGCTCCAAAAAGTTGGGAAACACTGGGTTAAGGAACAGTCCTGCTACTGTGGTTACCATGATGAACTGGTTAAGACATCTTAAACTTGAATTAAAACCAATGTTTTAACACAAACTGACCTGAGCATTTTGACATTGTAGTTCCTTGATTATCTACGCAGATTATTCTGTTAGAAGTTGGACATTGAAACAGTAACAGTCTATTCAAAGAATCCTTAAAGTCTACAGCTGTTTGGTGGTGGTTAACCATTTTTCCTGCCAGAGAATTATCCAAAACAGGAAGTGAATTAGTAAAACCTTATGCTAAACCTGGTTTCTTATTTGACAGTTGATTCTATATTGCATCCCAGTGGACCAACGAGATTACCACTCATTCTGACAGAACATAAAATAACTGAGGGAGGAGTTACCAAGGTAGCTAGTTAATGGCAAGCTTTCCTTCTACAATGACTTTGACTGTAGCTTTATGTTTATGATTGAGCTGCCTCCAATCCACAAGAACACACACACACACACACACACACACACACACACACACACACCTACCATCACTATTGATGATGTGGAGAAGTAGCTTCAGGTAGTTCTGGGTCTGCTGCACCAGGTCCCATGACTGGACAGTTTTCACAGAGAAACACAAACATCAATTGTGTGATAAAAACCTTACTTTGCACTCAGGAAATGATCTTACTGGATTACATCTTAAATTGGAAACATCCTTCATACTGTGTGTCAAAGCTTGGCTAGTTTCTCCAACCACATTTAACAAATCAATAGGTTAAAACCCAGGAAGACAATCATTTTATGCACATTTTGCCATTTAGCTTTACATTTGTGGACTCAAACAACATTCTGTGAGGTCAGACACCGTTTGACTGTACAGTTTTTAAATCAGCTTGACTACACCAGCAACTGTTTATTTTTCCAACTCAGAGAAATTAAACATTACTATAAGACACTACAATATTACTATAAATGTGCCAATTTGTTCGTGTTTTGAATAAATCTTTAAATTACAAAAATCATTTCAACCCATTACAGGATAAAAGCAAAAGCATCAGGGGGGGATTTAAAAAAAAAAAAAAAAAAAAAAAAAAACCTCTCGTGATGCTAGTGTGAGCAGTCAAGTTATGAATAACGAGCCAAGAACCATGCAAGTTGGACAACAGATGGAGCTATAACACCAGTGATAGCAGCACATGACAGTTATGGCAGATAAAGAACTCGGAAAAAGCAGGAAGACAAGAGAAGAAAATTAACCTGGTACTGAGTCCAGTCAATGTTCAAGTTGTGAGTAAAGCACCTGGGGATTGTCAAAGGAGCGTCCACAAAGTCCTGTCAGAAGATACAAAGAAGAATGCTTAATACAGAGCTGACTTCTAACCAGTACCTGATCTGTCTGAGCAGATTCTCTACCTGATTCCAGTTAAACACTAGACCCTCTGCTGTGTAATCTCTGTCTTTGTAGTCCTTGAAAAACTCACATCCTAAAAAAAAAACAAAAACAAAAAAACAGTAAGAAGTAGATTAATTCAATTTAATTTATTTGTACAGGGCCAAATCACAACAGTCGCCTCAAGGTGCTTTATATTGTAAGGTAGACCCTACAATGATACAGAGAAAACCTAACAATCATATTCTCCACCACCCCCCTATGAGCAAGCACTCTGGCGACAGTGGGAAGGAAAATCTCCCATTTAACAGGAAGAAACCTGGCTCAGGGAGGGGCGGCCATCTGCCGCGACTAACAAACAACTCCTCTGTAAATCAACCCAAAGTCAAGCTATAATGAAAGTATACAAAAAAATAAATAAAATGTCAAAGGGATTAATGTGGTCTAGTTTCCAAATATTTTCTGCCTGGCAGAAGGTTTTATGAATTGAACAAATTTTACCAGCTTAAAGTACAACATCCCAGAGCTTTAATGTGGGTAGACAGCACAGTTACATGTTATGAAAGATTAGTAGTAATAAAGTTTTAAGCACATACAACAAATGGTAGTTAATTTATTACTATATTATCATTAATTGAGGCCTTTGTTCTACAAGTCACAGCTGTTCATGGACCACCTCTGTAATCCCACTCATATTCCATTACTGGCTGATAAAGCACACCTAGCTCTGGTGAAAGGGTCCTTACCTGGGTAAGGCACAGAAAGCAAAGTGAAGTCTGCATAGCGTTGGGCCTTGTCTACCTTCTCTGATGATGTCACACTGCAGAGACACAAGGAAACCAAATGAGATGCATTATAAGTATTCACAATCTCAAATTACTCTAAGACTGAAGGGCAACATATATGGCAAAGCAGCCACCCAGAAACATGAAAATAAACCATTCTATTAAAAGCTTTTTTTATTGTTATAAAATAGCAATGCAGTTTCTGACCTTTCTAAAGCTGACAATATTTTTAAAAATTTACTAAAAAGCTTATGTTGCAAAATATAAAAAAACCAGGTTAAGTCTCCCTTGCAATTAAATGCATCTGCACAAACGTTTCATTCAAGAACCACCATTAAATTGTTCATATTTTCACAAATGAATTAACAAAAACAACAAATCCGAGTCAGAACAGCACTCGGGGGGGAAAATTGGAACTCTATCGAAAATTACTCGACTTCATTGAAGTGTTCCTGTTATTTGTAGTGTATTAGTTGTTAATACTGCTGCTTCACACTGTAACCGTTTCCTGGCCTTTTTTTTTTTTTTTTTTTTAAACTTGCACCATTCTGTGCACTTTCCTGGCCTTTGACCTGCCTTGTCATCATTCACCATGCATTTTCAATCAAAAATGTGTCCCTCAAAACAGCAGTTCCATCTGCTCCATGTGACACCCAACTTTGTGGATAAGACCTTATGTTACACAGAATGATGCAGCAGTGATTGCAGTGCTCTAGACATAGCCGTTTATAGTAAATTGAAAAGAAAAAAAAAAGAAAAAAGACTTCACCATAATCCCAAGCACACTGCACAGCTGTTAACAGAACTGACAAAAATCTGACGCTAAACTGAGTAGCCACATCAGAAGCCTCCCACTAACCTCTCTTCTTCTAGGAAACTGACCTAAATGGCACAGAATGTGAATGAATCAGTGCAATCTGGTCCTTACTTGAGGCCAAACTTAACCTTCTTGTTCTCCACCATTAAGTCGCAGATGTAGCGAACTGACAGGTAACGCAGCAGCTTAATGTCATAACCTCGAACCTTATCGAAGAGATGGGAGTCACCGTTCCTGACGAGGAGAAAAGTGAAGAGATACAGAGGAATGTTCAAAAAAAAAAAAAAAAAAAAAAAAATGATAGCATAGACAATTTATCTGACACATGCCACATAGTAACTGTTATTTAATAATCTAAAACACTGAAGAAGGAAAACAAGTCACTTTCCAAAATACAGCAGGGATGAGGGGCTGTCATCAGAGATGTGTGTACTTGCTGTACATTTATTAGTTTTTAGACAAAAATGATTACCTGCTAGCTCTCTAGCAAGCTACACATCAAATGCTTCTCTTCCAATGGAGTGACATAACCAGTGACCAGGCAGATGATTAGACCTCAATATCTGAGATATTTTGGCTTCTCATCTAATGAGCAGTCATATGTACCTTAAGTCTGTAAAATGAAAGCTATGAAAGTTCGGAGATTGAGGAAAAAAAATGATTAAAATAAATTACGACTAAGACGTTTAACACAAGTTAAAAATTCTTGTCATTTCTATTTCACTTGAAAGAAAACTAATTTATAGAGACTGAAAACGCACACGTGCGTGCACGCACACGGCATTTGCTGGGTGTAGTTTCTAAATGAACAGATGTGTTACAGCATTAAATTATTTCTCAAGTTGTCAACCAATGATTGGATTAAGAAACAATTAAGATTTTACTCTCAAGACCAAATATCCAGGCTCTGAATTCTGTGGGTTTTGTTTGTGTTTTTTAAAACCCTGTATGATCACATCAGTGACTACATCAAACCTAGCCTCAAATCCAAATTCTGACTTTTCTCTTAAAAACAGAAGTCCTATTAGACATTGTTAAGAATGGATTAATTCATTTTTGTTTATCACAGATGAGACTTTGACTCCATGAGATTAACACAATTCTTTAAAAAAAAAAAAAAAAAAAAAAAAAAAAAAAAACTATCCCACAGTCCTGATTAACCCACAGAGCCATGTCCTGTCTGTACTGTAGATAAGGCAACCATTACCTGACTACGCCGTCATCCTCTGGAAACTCCTCCGACTCAGTCCATGTGTCATCACTGCCCCCTAAACAAAGATAAATTATAAAAATAGCAGGAAAACATTAGTCAGGTCAATCTCTCCACATACAGGCTTGGAAATATTAATTGTTGCAAACTTTGCATAAGAAGTGCAGCATCGGATGAAACATTGTTCCAATAAAGGGAGAAAAGTTAACACCTTAATGGAAGTGGGAAATCATTCAGCCATCTTATTCCACTCATCCATTTAAGAGTTGTGGGAGGGCTGGACCCTACCCCACTGTCATGTTTAAAAGGTGAGGTACACCCTAGACCAGGGGTGGGCAATCTCAGTCCACGAGGGCCGGTGTCCCTGCAGATTTTACATGTGTCCTCGAACCAACACAGCTGATTTAAATGGCTAAATTAGCTCCTCAACATGTCCTGAAGTTCTCCAGAGGCCTGTAACGAACTCATCATGTGATTCAGGTGTGTTGACCCAAGGTGAGATCTAAAACCTGCAGGGACACCGGCCCTCGTTGACTGAGATTGCCCACCCCTGCCCTAGACAGAGCTAACAGAGCCAGACAACCAGTCAAGCAAGCTCACATTCACCTCATCGTATAATCACTGAACCTAACACACATCTTTGGAGTACCCAAGCAGAACCCACATCAAAGGAAGACACTTCCACAGAGAAAGACCCAACCAGTGTGCAGACTTGAAACTAGGACCCTGTTCCACCCACTAGTCCTAAAATAGGGTGTAAACAGTGAATGCACTCTTAAGAGTTGTGTAGTCAAATGCACAAAGAAATTTGCATGTGTGAATCTAGCAGTTTTCACTCCATTAACAGCAAGTGTATTCCTAAAAGTCAATCCCAAGTCTCTGGAGAATTTTCTGAAAGCTCCTGTAATGCAGAAGTAATCTTTGCACTTAGTTCATACAGTCTCAGTGTGTGCAGCAATGCAGAAATGGCACCATTTGTCAGACTGCCGGGAAGTACAGCTACTGTACCACAGCGGTGAACTTTGCAGTCTGAGAAATGCTAAGTGATCTTAATATTCGGTGCATTTCCACCACCCACCCGCACACGTTCCCCTCAACTGATGTTAAAAGGGAACTAAAACAGAGACGACTGTAGCCATCCCTGATGAGTTTGTGATTTTCAGTGGAGGCAACCCTCAGTCAAAACAAAGGCTCAGAAAGAAAAGTGCTGCAGCTATTCACAAGTCAGAATCTAAACTGAAACTTATTATGAAAATAAGTCAGCCACAACTTCACATTTATACTAAATTTAAGCCATTTGCAGATGTGTGCTTTTTACCTGAGAAAATGTAGTTGTAGCCTGTGCGTCCATACAGCTCCCCCCAGCCTGCCAGTGTGGATGATCGGCATATATGCTAAAATATGGCAAGCAAAGAATACGACACCTTTTATATTTCAATCATTGTCAAATTTAAACATTCAGAAAACTGAAAATTTTGAACCTTCAGCTACTTTACTTCTTAAAGAAGGAAAATGCTCAAAGTCAGACCAAAATTATGGCCTCGCAAAATAGCCGAACAGTTAGTATTAGTACCCTAGAATCATTGTACCTCAGCGCCTCGTGCCTTAACACAGATGTAACATTAGCTGGTGCTGGCACTATGATGCATGCAGGCTGAATTGGGTCCAAGATGCTCTGGCCCTTATTTATCTGCCACTCATTCCCATGTCCCTTTGGTTCCTCACATCAACACTAGAAGGATACATAATTCAAACGAGCTTCTCCTTCCACAAGTCAGCTTGATTTTTTTCTTTGTTGGCATTGTACACATTTTATCCGCATTTTTAACCTCCAACTATTCAGGTTGGGTTTGTTTTGAGTACATTTTTTTTCCCTGCTTCACAAGCGGCAGTGTTAAGTTTGTTTGTGCATGCTGCAGCGCTAAGGTTCAAGGAGATCACACCTTTGACAACAGAATTTTGTCACAGGGAGGAAAAAGAACAGTTGTATGCAACCAAGACCAATATAGATACCTTGCCATTGTAGAGGATGACTGGACAGACGAACCTCCCTCTACAGCGAGCCATCTTGCTCCGGTTCACCAGGTCCTGCAGCTTAGAGATCTGCACTGTGCTCTCAAACCTGTACACACAAACCACCACATGCTCTGCACATTAACTACACAACAGAATCCAGCAGTTAAATTTCTGCTCCAAATGAAACTAGTCTCATTTATGCAAATTTACAATAAAGATAAATCTTAAAAACCTTTTACGGTCATATTGCCGATCTTCCCCCAGTTTCAAAAACTAAAATAACTGCAACCACTATAGCAGAAATGAAATTGACAGTTACAGCTTTTTTAAAAAGCCTTTTCTTAGAAAAACTTCAGCACACTGACACATTAAAGCCCTCAGCATTTTCATACATTGCTCTGGTTTGACTGTTTTAACTATACATCCTGCCACCCGCCTAAACTCACTGGACTGGTCCATTTTGAAAGTTTAAACTAATATAAAAATTGCTTGCAGTGGCAGGAAAGGAACACCGCACTGCTGAAGGAGCTTCTTTAAACATTGGCATTACTTTCATATAAGAGGCCTTTTGCAATAAAGAGTGACTAGGAGGAAACTAAGTTGCTCTCCAATTGATGTATACCAAAGGTAAGATCTGAGCGGAACGTTCAGCTTCTGCTACAAACTTGTATTTTTTTTTTTATTTTTTTTTTTAAAATAGCCACCAATATTTTGCCGACACTTAACTATATGTAAGTGCAGTCACAAAAAACACCTAAGGATTACCCAAAGTAAGGGGATCAAATGTGATAAAGCGGCCAGAGGTCATTTAACGATTAGAGACAATAACTGATACTTAACAGATGACTCGGCATACTTTTTAGCCCATAATGCAAACATTTATTACATCATAAAATCTTCTCAAATTCACTTTAAATGATGGAGGCTTCTTTCCACCAAGAAAAAAAAAAAAAAACACACACAAAACACACACACACACACACACACACACACACACACACACACACACACACACACACACACACACACACACACACACACACACACACACACACACACACACACACACACACACACACACACACACACACACACACACACACACACACACACACACACACACACACACACACACACACACACACACACACACACACACACACACACACACACACACACACACACACACACACACACACACACACACACACACACACACACACACACACACACACACACACACACACACACACACACACACCAAGTGTTGGTAGGCTAGTATTTGCAGATGCAAGCTGCAATATTGGTATTAACTTTGTATCCACCTATAGGTCACTGCAACATTTTTGCGACATACTTGAAACCCTGTGGAACTCAGGATAATCTTAAACATTCATTTTAGTGATAAACAACTGCCCATTTTTCCAGATTCTCAGTGCACTTGTCTTTACTAAAATACATTTACATAAATACACTAAATACATTTTTGTAACCATGTTGCTTGCATCATACTCAGTAGTTAATATGCACAGTCCATTGCCATTTTTCAATTTAACATGCAACTTAAACATTTGTAAGAAAGTGCATTTGGTTTTTAACTGACACTTTGAAACTTTTCTGGAAACATGGCTGCACGTAAATCAATTCAAAAGGAATATTTAAGTCTTAACTGAAACACTCCACACTTGCATTAATTGCAAACAGGTTTGTGTGTTCCACAATTTTTCAGCTGACATGAACTTTGGAATCACTTTAACTGAAAGAGAAGGTCTTTTTCAATGTATGAGTTTCAACTGTGTAAAACCAGTTGACAAGATATTAAATGGGAACATTTTGCTGTGCATGTGAAGGATTTCGCTCCTGTCTTAACACATCTATTTCTAGCACTCTACTGGAAATTAGTTGCACTACATGAATCAGCAATGAGAAAGAGGGCCTTTTTGAATCACTGCTACTGTGACTGACTCCATGTGACACAACAGTCACTTTACCCCTCTGCCTCCTTTATGTGTTCAGAGGGGCTGCAGACAGAGGATGATCTTTGGTCCCCACACCATAATAAGGTGTGCATGGATAGAAGAGGCACACAAACAAACAAGTGGGTAATTGGTAACTAGGCTGAACTTTGTATCAGGGGAGAAAAGGATGGGATGACTGAGCAGTGGCGATATACCTGTCTTTCTCCACATCTAGGCATTCGTACTCCAGGAAAACTATCTGTCGGGGGTAGTGTCCACACACTTCCCCGTTGGTGTTTTGGATGATGCTGTACTTGTAATCTCTGGCAAACAGGTGCAGACAGCGTTTCTCTATGACCTCCACCTGAAGGAGATAAACATTATATTAATAGCCCTTAATGGTTCCTTAAGATAATACTATAGTCTAAAAGGCTCATGTGGAAAGACGATAAGTGTCTGGCAAGTAAAAAAAAATAAAAATATCAGATTCCATTGTTTTGGTATGGCAGACTCTAGCCACACAGTCCAAATGCATCCCCATAGATTGCATCATTAGACACTGAGCAGTCAAACTGGAATGGATATGACACCCAAATGTCTAAACATTGTCCACACAATCATCAGAGCCTACCTTGAGCAATACAACTTAAAATAACATGCATGCAAGTTAAGTACTACTTTTTGGATATGCTTTTGCCGAATTGAGCATGTCTTCAGTGCAACTCATCATTTAAATTGACTGATTTAATACAAATGCCATTCGGCGCATCCTTAGCAAAAGTAGTAACTTATCATGAAGCTGAAGTAGAGAGAAAAGAGAAGTACCCGAGGAGTGACTTCCTTTGCCCTGTACTGCGTCTTGGAAAACAGGTCTATCAAATCCGTTATTTCTTCACTCTTTCTGACCAACAGCCCGGGAGCCGGGAAGCCGCCGGCCGTGGGTAGGTGGGTGTCCGTCATAGTGCCTCGACCCGCCGCGGTGGCTTCGAGCCGCACTCGACCTCCTTCAAACACCGCTGAGCCTTGTCCTCTGGGACGGGGAGACCGACCAGGCCATCCCTTCCCAGCCAGCTTTTTCCTGACTGCCCGCTTGAGGGAGCCGGAGCCGGAGCCGGGGAGCCTTCTTGAATTCAGGGCACCAGCGAACTGTTCCACTCTCCAAACACAACCTGTTAGCCTGCCCGTAAAGCCGGTTACTCAAACCACAGCTGCTGCCGCTGCAGGCTACAGAGGTTAGCAAGACTAGCTAACGGGCTAGCTCAGGTCCCCAGGCGTAGCCTATCGTTCGTCTTTTCCGCCAACTCAAAGCCCTGGTAAATTCATTCAACATAAATAAACAGCCATTTTATTTTCTGACATAGGGTAAACTTTCGTTCATCTCTCAGCACCAACAAAGTAAAACTCCCCGTCACCTGGAGTCAGGAAATCTCCAGGATCCTTCCCGGCCTACTCACGTTTCCTCAGTGCCATGTCTTCCTGTCTCCTTAGAAACCACGACCATAAACTGGTTAAATGTATACAGTAAGCTGTCCTGTCGCTGTAAGGTAGCAAAATAGAAGTGGATAACAGCGTCAACAATACCGAGTGGTGTCGCAATCTGTGAAACAGAGACTGAAGTAAAACAGCCGATAAACAGGAAGCAGGTTTAACCATGTGACAGCCATCACCCCCTTTAAATGGGTGGTGCTTGATTGGATCAGCTGGAAGGACTCACTACTACTTTACTACGGCTGGGTGTTTCCTGGGCCGTTCGTGTGCCTGAACGTAAACAATCTGATCACAGTATCTGATCGGAAATAAACACAGTGTTAAAAATTAAAGTAAACAAAACGATGATTTTACTAACCTTACCTTTACTTACCTTTCTAATTATCCTAGCCAGGTTAAGCAGACTACTTTCATATGAGAAACTATATTGGAGAAATTATAGAGCTCGGTCTATGCATACAGAAAAAATGAGCAAAGGTTTGTTTTGTTTTGTTGCTTTTGTTTTGTAAAATTTTAATTTTTTGCTTCCCAAAGTGCAGAATATAGGGGAAAAAACTGAAAATAAAAACTGAAAATTTGTGTCACTACAATAACTCAGTTAGCGAGTGCTTAATTTTAGAGTCGGGGAGTAGAAACTAAACATTCAGCCTTTTCTTCAGTAATCATGAAGTCATACTTAAAGAGTTCAGTTAAAGAGTTCCCTCTTTAATTGACAATCCAAATTCATCAGTGCTGACATTACCAAACAGTACAAGGTAACACAATGTGGTACTGATACAGAAGAGGAAGAGTTACTGAAAATAGGCACTATAGTCTATTATATATAGCTTGGATCTATCATTCATTATTTGGTTACAACATTTTAATCAATATTATCTGGAGTGATAGCTGGGGGATTAGGCATAGTGGCTTACTAAAAAACATTTGTTTGCTGAAACAAACAAATGGGGGGGCAATGGATGAAACTTGCTAACAAGGTCTGCTAATATTTGCTGATAAATTCGAACTCTTTTTGTTTAAATATGGTCACTTATTGCATCAAATCACATCAAAATCACAGGAAACGTGGTCTTCAATGAAAATACAACTGGCACTTTTGTTTGATAAAAATGTGGATCACGTATTGTTTCAGTGATTAGTACTCTTGTCTCACAACAAGAAGGTTATGGGATTGAACCTGCTGGGCTACTGGAGCAAAGACATGCATGATCTGTTAACTGGTGACTGGCAGTAGGTGTGGATGTGAGAGTGAATGGTTGTGTATGCTGGCTCTATCATAGACTGGACAATGTTAACAGGGGGGGGGGGGGGCTTTTATTTTGAAGGGCTTTTTATTTTGATATTATCGAGCAGGTCATGTGCTGTCTGTTTGTACTTTGTTCCATCTGAAACTGCAGTCTATTTTAACCCTTATTTAAAGCTTCCAGTACACAACATAAAAATTCCTTGACAAATTTTCCAGTGCCTTATGCATAACATGGTTGCAGTGTTGTCAGTAAACAAAAGGTCCTGAATGATGTGGATAACATTTTTAGAAAAATATTTTTCCCTCCAGTGTGACTAGTGCAGGTCCGTGTCTACAAAAACACTGCCAACAGCGAGCATTCATTATAGATTACAAATAACAAACTAGACAGGTGTCGAGCTATGTGGAGTAATAAACTTCAGCCCATATAACTTCGACAGATTTCTGACTCCACTTAGAGTTTTGCTGTCTTTTTCTAATTAATTTGTTTGAGCTGCACTGTGCTGGATGATGTACAGTATATGTAAATTTGTTTTGCTTTGTTTAAATTATCTCTGTAAATATAATGTAATGTACTTTTTTAGTCTTACTGACTAAATCTTTTTTTACTGCAAGTCACATTTTAACTATATTTTGATACAATGTTTTATTCACCAATCCATGGTCAACTTAGAATTACCAGATAACCTAACATGCATTTCTTTGGAATGGAGTAACTGGAGGACACCCATGCAGGCACAGGGAAAACTTGACAGGGAAAGGCCCTATAACGTGTGTATGTGTGTCCTCTAATGTCCACTTGAAGCTAGCTGCCAATGCAAGTTAATCCCAATAGATTGCCCTTTACTACAATTATTACTGATAAAGCTTAAAGGGGCATTGCCACACTGATTGTAGCTGCCTGCTCAGCCTCACCTCTGCTAATTCAAGTTACTGAACTATACTTCTCAACTGCATTGGAGCCTTTTGGAGCACAAATATATTAATTTGACAAATAACATGGCTTGAAAATAACGTATTTTTGTTGAAACCGTTAATTGTTACTCTGTTCTAGTCACATCTTGGAGTCTATGTTACCCAGATTGTTTCTCATCCTCCATTGATTAAGTCAGAGTAGGGTGTGTTGTGCTGATAGTGACTTATGTATCTTGGAGTTTGTAGCCTGCAGCAGAGATAAGAAGCACTAGTCTACCATGGTGACAAATGACACTGACTAAAAGAACATACGTTAAGAGACATTCTTTAGACTTCACACAGTTTCCTCTGGTGGAACTAAATGCTGTATACAAGTTCTTTTGCACACAAACAGTATGCATAGTAGGACAGGGCATTTATATGACATATCAAGCCCCACAGGGTGAAGTTAGGGTGCCTTTTCAGAGCATGACTGAATGCACCCATTTCTGAACAGCAGTTCTTGCAACAGACAGCATGAAGAATGCACTTCAAAAGACATTCCTGGAATTAAGAATTGAACCCAGCTGAGCTGACACGGTCTGTTTAGTTTACCTTATATTTGAATTCTCATGGCAGTTATGTTGGCATGATCTGTCTCTTTAGTCTTAGAACTTCTTTGTTCTGCAGGGGACATGATACTGTGGTGACATTAATCTATATGGAAGATTGTAAAAGTCAAATCCAGCAGTCAGTTTTAACTGATCATTTAGCCAGACAGGCAATGACCGCTTGATGTGTGGATATAAAGGCAAATGTAATGGGCCCACTTTCACACACTGCATGAGCCATGTTTTAATCAACAGTTCTCCTTATGCTCTAGTTAATGTTCTGTTTAATAAAATTAATAAACTAGTCAAACCTTATTATCTAAAGTCATATTATGAAGATTAGTTATACCATTAATACCAGTTTTTCCCAGTCTATCAGCATCTGGCCAGGTGTGGAGTTCATCTGTGTTTTCTCTATTCTTTAAGGTGGAGAGCTGGGCAGGTCCATGTTCCACCCTTGGTACAAGCTGCCTTTTCTGGGCTTGGCTTTCACACCTGCTGTGTACATACACATTGTGGCTGTATATCTTCCATTCTCTCACAGTTGGTTTGTCCACAGTGGTGGTAACTTGGCCAGCCTGTGTTCCCTTAAGGATTCCCTTAAGGATTCAAGAGTTCATAACTAGAAATACACTTTCATCGCTCTCACAGTCAAACACTCCCTGTGGATTCATGGCAATACCTGCCACATAATGTGCCTGCCTGTTCTCCATTGATTCCCAGCCACTCACCTCAGATCTCTGCCTGCTTACCGGCACCTTTCCCAAGCTCTGTTCAC